>NC_074700.1:14780601-15080601 GCF_029448725.1 Salvelinus fontinalis | reverse complement strand
TCAACTCCCCTAATATCTGAGACAGCATTGTACGCATATTACATGTTACAGGAATGAAGTCCTAAGACAATTTTGTCCGTGGGACAATTGTGTTTGAATCTAACGGTGTCATCAATGTACGACCATACTGTGATATGAATTTAGTATCAGGACAACTTCTTTTTAAAATAATCTTTTTAACCTGCATTTGAATCTGTATCTTTTGCCACATTTCCCAGGCACGTTTGGTTGACATTGACTAATTGAGCTTGTATGAATTATGCATACCTTCTCTGTCTCAGCCTGGTATGGCTTTCCAGCTTAAGACTTCACAAAGGGAAGTGTCTTAAAATTATTCAGGGGAGAAGACAATATGCAGTAATTGACCACAGAGAATGTCAGAGAAGAGAAAGAACTTCAGCTTGCTAATGATGTGACACATAACCAGGCTAGATTCTGGTCGTTCTGATGAGTTCTGCATATTTAATGTGGCATAACAATTGCAGTTAAAACTCACTGCCTTTAGTCTAACTTTGACTAAGAAGGTGAAGCTCTACCTGTGATTTCCATAGCAACATGCTAGAGCCTGATATTGTCTGTTTAAAAGCCCGGTGCAGTCAAAAATCAGTTTTTCCCATATTCTTTTGTATCATGTTGTAAAACAGCTGATGAAACTAATATTATAAAAGTGTGAACAAGTTTGATCAGTGTTATTCCTGATATTTGCTGGTTGAAAGTACAATCTAATCAGCAGATTTGCATGGAGGCGTGTTTCGGCTGTCCATGTTGACATCACCATGTGGTTAATTGGTTTATAGACCACTAACAAAAGAGAGTACCGAACCTCTCTGCTAATAACAGCTAGTTTTCAGTTTCCCCCTCCCCACTCAGACCCAGACACTCCTAGAAAAATTCTTCCTTGAAGATAAAAAGCTATTTTTGCCCATTTTAATTGAACACTATTATAGCAACGTACTTAATTGTTACCCAGAAATGATTTGATATTGCTATAAAAACGGCTGCATTTGGCCTTTAAACTGTCCAACAGGATCAATCTATTACAATGCAATGATCTCCCCTGGATAAAATAAGCAAACCTCAATAGAATATCAATGAGCGGAAGCAGGGAATCCAATAAGATTCATTGTCACTGCAGCGGTTGGATACATTAGCAGAGTATCGGCAACTCTATGAAATATTCAACATGTTTTTCACATTATTTCGACGTTTTTCGGGATATATTTCGAAAGCAAACCCCAAAACGCAGAACAAGAAATTCTCAAAGAAAATGTACAGATGGTGAACTTTCACAGAAGATATCTGTGTTACTGTAAGTCTAAAAACAGGCTTGCCGATATGTTATGTATAGAATGTTTATGCTGTCCATAATAGGACAGCCTCAACCTCAGGAGAAAACAAAATCCTGCTGAGATTGAGGCTATCCTAATATGGGCACGGTAAATGTAAGTGTTATTTTGGCCACTTGAACAAAGAGCTGTAGAACCTTTTGAAGATCTGAGGGCCCATGACAAATCTTTTCAGCCTCCTGAAGGGGAAGATACATTGTCGTGTGTTTGTGTGTGTGGACCATGTGAATTCCTTTTTGGCCTGGACACAGAGGAGCTTGTAGATCTCGACCCACTACAGCCCCGGCAATGTAGATGGTGGTGTGCTCGGCCCTCCGCTTCCTGTAGTCCATGATCAGCTTTGTCTTGATGACGTTGAAAGAGATCATCTTGACTGGTTACATCACCGCTTGGTATGGCAACTGCTTGGCAACCGACCACAAGGAGCTACAGAGGGTAATGCGTACGGCCCAGTAGATCACTGGGGCCGAGCACCCAGCCATCCAGGACCTCTATACGGTATAAGAGGCTGGCCCTAAAAATTGTCAAAGACTCTAGCCACCCAAGTAATAAACTGTTCTCTCCACTACTGCACGGTAAGCGGTACCGATGCACCAAGTCTGGAACCAACAGGACCCTGAAAAGCTTCTACCCCCAAATCATAAGACTACTGAACAATTAACCAAGTAGCTACCCGGACTATCTGCGTTTATCCTATTTGCACAACTCTTTTGACTCGTCACATACGCTGCTGCTACTGTTTATTATCTATCCTGTTGCCTAGTCACTTTATCCCAACCAATACTGTACCTACTCATTCAAGGGTTTTTCTTTATTTTTACTATTTTCTACATTGTAGAATAATAGTGAAGACACCAAAACTATGAAATAGCGCATATGGAATCAACACAAAAAAGTGTTAAACAAATCAAAATATATTTTATATTTGAGATTCTTCAAAGTAGCCACTCTTTGCCTTGATGACAGCTTAGCACACTCTTGGCATTCTCTCAACCAGCTTCACCTGGAATTCTTTTCCAACAGTCTTGAAGGAGTTCCCAGATATACTGAGCACTTATTGGCTGCTTATTTTCATTCTGCAGTCAAACTCATCCCAAACCATCTCAATTGGGTTAAGGTCAGGTGATTGTGGAGGGCAGGTCATCTGATGAAGCACTCCATCACCTTCTTGGTCAAATAGGCCTTACACAGCCTGGAGGTGTGTTGGGGCATTGTCCTGTAGAAAAACAAAAGATTGTCCCACTGGCGTATCGCTGCAGAATAATGTGGTAGCCATGCTGTTTAAGAGTGGCTTGAATTCTAAATAAATCACAGTGTCATCAGCTAAGCATCCCCACACCATCACACCTCCTCCTCCGTGCTTCATGGTGGGAACCACACATGTGGAGATCATCCATTCACCTACTCTGCGTCACACAAAGACACGGCAGTTGGAACCAACAATTCAACCATGAAGGTCTGTTTCACACAGTCTCCTAGGAACAGTTGATGCTGAGATGTGTCTGTTACTTGAACTCAGTGAAGCATTTATTTGGGCTGCAATTTCTGAGGCTGGTAACTCTAATGAACTTAACCTCTGCAGCAGAGGTAATTCTGGGTCTTACCTTTCCTGTGGTGGTCCTCATGATAGCCAGTTTCATCATAGCGCTTGATGGTTTTTGCGACTGCACTTGAAGAAACTTTCAAAGTTCTTGAAATATTCCATATTGACTGAACTTCATGTCTTTAAGTAATAATGGACTGCTGTTTATCTTTGCTTATTTGAACTGTTCTTGCCATAATATGGACTTAGTCTTTTACCAAATAGGGCTATCTTCTGTATACCACCTCTATCTTGTCAGATCACAACCGATTGGCTCAAACGCATTAACCTGTTGAGGCTGGGGGCGCTGTTGTCACTATTTATGCTAATCGTGTAATTTTTGAAACGGCTTCCCACAAAATTCTTGATCGTACAATATGCATATTATTATTATTATTGGATAGAAAACAGTCTATAGTTTCTATAGGAGTTGAAATTTTGTCTCTAAGTGGAACAGAACCCATTCTACAGCAATTTCCCTGACATGGAGTCAGATTTCAGAAATGTTGGCCCCTGATCTGGAGTCAGTTAAAAGGCCACAGTTATTGCTATGAGTATACGGACACTGCTTACGTCTTCCCCTGGATGCCTTTACGTGATGACGATTTGAATGGGGTCGATTGCGCGTTCACAGGCACTACAAATTAAAAAACCCTGTAGCTAGGAACTCTTTTCTTGCTGCGTTATGCGCCTGGAGGACATCGACCCGCACTTGTTCCAAGCATTAGTGGAGGGAGTAATATTACTCTGGTCATGTTTCTACTCGTTATAGGAGTTAAAAACATCATAAGGTAGTTAATTTAAAGCGTTTTATAGCAATTTATATCCGTTTAGTGCGATTTTGGGACATTTATTTCTGAAACGCTGTGAATTGCTGGGCACGCTTCCAGTTCATCCCGAACGCAGTTGGCATTTCCACATGGCAAGAGGACAGCTTTCCACCAAAAGACGATTAGACCCAAGAAAGGATCCTTTGCCCAAGATACTGATGGAAGAACAGCTCAAAGTAGGACATTTTTATTATGATAAATCGTGTTTCTGTCGAAAAATGTTAGTGGCTTAGGACGCCATGTTTTTTGACGTAGCTTCGCTTGGCGCAAACTGTATTGAAAAGTAAGGATAATTTAAAAAATGTAATTCCGCGATTGTATTAAGAATTAAATTGTCTATCAATCCCTGTCCACCCTATATTTTTTAGTCACGTTTATGAGTATTTATGTATAAGAGTAGATCACTGTCTAATATGGCGCACGGACATTTTCTCACCAGCTGGGCTACATTTCACATTGTCTAACCATGATTTTGGTGGCTAAATATGCACATTTTCGATCAAACTCTATATGGATTGTGTAATATGATGTTACAGGAGTGTCATCTGAAGAATTCTGAGAAGGTTAGTGAAAAAATTAATATATTTTGGCGATGTTGACGTTATCGCTCACTTTGGCTAGAATCAATGCTGGGCTGCTATGTGCTATGTGCTATGCTAATATAACGATTTATTGTGTTTTCGCTGTAAGACACTTAGAAAATCTGAAATATTGTCTGTATTCACAGGATCTGTGTCTTTCGATTAGTGTATGCTGTGTATTTTTACGAAATGTTTGATGATTAGTAAGTAGGTAAACACGTTGCTCTATGTAGTTATTCTAGTCCATTTGTGACGGTGGGTGCAATTGTAACCTATGCCATCTACCTGAAATATGCACATTTTTCTAACAAAACCTATCCCATACCATAAATATGTTATCAGACTGTCATCTGATGAGTTTTTTTCTTGGTTAGGGGCTATAAATATCTTAGTTTAGCCGAATTGGTGATAGCTACTGGTGTTGGTGGACAAATAAAAGATGGTGGATTATGCTAATGTGTTTTTAGGTAATAGATTTACATCTTTACATATTGTGTCTTCCCTGTAAAACATTTTAAAAATCGGACATGTTGGCTGGATTCACAAGATCTGTGTCTTTCATTAGCTGTATTGGACTTTAATGTGTGAAAGTTAAATATTTTAAAAAAATATTTTTTTTTAATTTCGCGGCTCTGCCTTTTCAGTGGGGGTGGGGGGGGAGTGCCGCTAGCGGCACCCTCAGCCTAGACAGGTTAAGAATGAAAGAAATGACAGAAATCTACTTTTATCAAGGCACACTTGTTAATTGAAATGCATTCCAGGTGACTACCTCATGAAGCTGGTTGAGAGAATGCCAAGAGTGTGCAAAACTGTCATCAAGACAAAGGGTAGCTACTTTGAAGAATCTCAAACAGAAAATATATTTTTTATTTGTTTCACATTTTTTTGGTTACTACATGATTCCATATGTGCTATTTCATAGTTTTGATGTCTTCACTATTATTCTACAATGTAGAAAATAGAACAAATAAAGACAAACCCTTGAATGAGTAGGTGTGTCCAAACTTTAGACTGGTACTGTATGTACTGTACTACCTCAATTACCTCGTACCTCTGCACATTGACTCGGTACTGGTACCCCGTGTATATAGCCAAGTTATCGTTCTTCATTGTGTATTTATTCCTCATGTTATAATTTTTCTATATTTTTCTCTCTGCATTGTTAGGAAGGACCAGTAAGTAAGCATTTCACTGTTTGTTTATGAAGCATGTGACAAATAAATTGTGATTTGATTTGAGGTTAGAAAGAAAGTGTATATATCCCGTATGGCACCCTATTCCCTATGGAGTACACTACTTTAGACGAGGGCATTTTCTGGTAAAAAAAAAGAAAAAGTAGTGCCTTATATTGTGAACAGGGTGCTATTTGGGGCACACTGTAAGATGAATTATTTAGTATGCCATTGCAGACTCAAACATGGAAGGAAAGGACTAGCCTGGTTCGAGACCTTTATGTGCTTCAGACAATTTCTTTGACAAACAATGTCATGATGACATACAGTATGGGGTTGATATGACGGCGATAGTCAGAAGAGTTGGCTGAAGCGTACACACTTAGAGACCAGACCTGGAATTAATGGAGTGCCTGATTTAGGGGAAAGTAATCAAAACAATTAGTCCCTCCAAACATTGGAACTAGAAGCGATCCGCAGTATCAGCTACATTATGTGGTTTCTGCATTCACATGCATACACAACAGTATGCTCATTGTTCATAACAATACAGTAGAACTACTTTACATCTTTTAAGAATGATTTTATACCTGTCCTGGTCAGGTTACCCAGCTGCGTTCGCTACATTTTACATATTCAATACAAACATCAACATGTACACCTGCACTGAGAGGTGTCATTTTATAGTCTGAGAGCATGGCGTTTCAGTGGCTCACCTGTAGAATGTCGTTTGGGGCAGTCCATACATCCAAGGCTGCAACTCCAGGTTGGGGTACTCCGCAAAAGGGGGGACGATGACGGAGAAGATGAGAGACAGGCAGACGAAGACAGCAGGCAGAATCACCTGTGTGACATAGATATGATATCAGAATCAGCTGCAAAATGACGCTTCTTTGCGCATGGCCTATTTTAGGTATCCTATCCTTTCAATACACTGTTGTGACACTGTCACAACACAAGGCTGACACAATGCTTGTCATATCAGTTCATGACAATAACGGACTGTCCACATAACTCTGTAATGATACTAACAAAAGTTGGATATTTTCCATGTTAGGACTGTGTCATGGCTGGTCTGTCATTCATGTCATCATGTGACAGACGCTACATGCAAGTCTTGCATACAGAGTACTGTTATAGTACAGTATGCTTTGTTATTAAGTTAATCTAATCTAATAGTGTGATATCTAAAATAATAGTTTGTGTTACGGCACCACTTTCACCAGCCAACCAAATGAACAGAGCATATTCCCCATAGAACTAGAAGAAGGATGTAGTTTCATGTGTACGACCGAGGCTCCCTCAGGCAGCATCAAAGTGTTATTGCACAATCCAATTAGTAAATGCTGGGAGTGATAATTTGTCTTTTCACTTGTCATGTGCTTTCACTCAGATTGGAAATGTGTACTGCACTGCACTGAATAAGCATCATTCAAATGAATTACAGTGCATTCGGAAAGTTTTCAGACCCCTTGACTGTTTCCACATTTTGTTACGTTACATTTGTTTGTTTTTAATCCATTTTAGAATAAAGCTGTAACGTAATAAAAAAAGGAAAGGGGTCTGAATACTTTCCGAATGCACTGTATCATTGCCACAAATCTATTAATCGTGCTTGCATTTGTGTGTGTGCGCGTGTGGCGTGTGCGTCCGTGCCAGTGCCTGTGTGTGCCTGCTTGCATAGTTGTGGAAGAGATGGAGGGGTAATTCATAACATCTACTGCTACAGTAGTTACATCATCCTACCCCCATCATCAGCCCCAGCCCCCACCCCCACCCAATCTCTGTTACACTCCACAATGATAGTGATGCAAGCAATAAGACATGAGACCAAACCCTTTTGTACCCGTGTCAATTATTATGCTCACCGTGAACTTGTTTTGGCTGCCATGCATGTGTAAGGAGTTTTATTAAACACTTTCAAACATCATCAATCGTCACCCACTTTGCTTTATTCTCTTTTCCACCATCGAAGCTCACTGCCACAATTTCTTCCCTTTCTCTCCCACTTGGAAATGTTCACTTTTCATTGCCGTTCTTGGAGCTGACAAAAAGTCAAAGACAGAATGCACAATATCTCTTTAATCACTTGTACCGCTAGGTACTCCACCGAAGAGAGATGTTTGCTCAACTTGATTAATTGCATGCTGCAATTGCCGGAGCCCATTCAAACAGTACAATACATTTGAAAAATGCTATATTTACCGCAGAGTTCTATGTAAATGCAGGCACCGGAAAAGGAATAGTCCGCGTTTACTGAAAAGCGGCTTAATGAGACAATACGTAAGATGGAGGACAACAGAACACACACTCGGACTGTTTTTGTGTGTGGCAGCTTGTAGTAGTTCTTCTGCAAACACCCCGCAAACAATAGAGAAAGTCATTACGTTCACAATGTACAGCACATACTCAAATTTGGTGAAACAACGAATATCATCTTTCTAAATGGGTACAATACAAACACCAAAACACAAATATTGTGTTTTGTGATTCACTGTAAAATGGCATTTCATTTGAGGGCAGACTGGCTTGTTGGCAAAATACATTTGTTTTTGTGAATCAACTCGCTTGCACAGGTAATGCACAGGTAATGTACAGGTAATGCACAGGTAATGTACAGTGTACATATTAGGACATACATACTGCATCAGACATCCAACAGAAAATGCATCCAACATACTACGTGCTACTCGTCTGATGTGGCATACGTCCTAATATGTACACCAGCCTACATGTAAAACAGACCATCAACCATAGAGATACAGTACTAGTCAAAAGTTTGGACACACCTACTCATTCAAGGGTTTTTCTTTATTTTTACTATTTTCTACATTGTAGAATAATAGTGAATACATCAAAACTATGAAATAACACATATGGAATCATGTAGTAACCAAAAAAGTATTAAACAAAATAAAATATATTTGAGATTCTTCCAAGTAGCCACCCTTTGCCTTGATGACAGCTTTGCACACTCTTGGCATTCTCTCAACCACCTTCATGACAAATTATTTTCTAACAGTCTTGAAGGAGTTTCCACATATGCTGAGCACTTGTTGGCTGCTTTTCCTTCACTCTGCGGTCCAACTTATCCCAAACCATCTCAATTGGGTTAAAGTAATGATGGACTGTCGTTTCATTTTCCTTATTTGAGCTGTTCTTGCCATAATATGTACTTGGTCTTCTTCCAAATAGGGCTATCTTCTGTATACCACCCCTACCTTGTCACAAGACCACTGATTGGCTCAGACGCATTAAGAAGGAAAATAAATCCACTTTTTAAAAAAACGTTAATTGAAATGCATTCTAGGTGACTACCTCATGAAGCTGGTTGGGAGAATGCCAAGAGTGTGCAAAGCTGTCATCAAGGCAAAGGGTGGCTACTTTGAAGAATATCAAATATCAAATATATTTTGATTTTCTAAACACATTTTTGGTAACTACATATGTGTTTTTTCATAGTTTTGCTGTTTTCACTATCATTATACAATGTAGAAAATAGTCAAAATAAAGAAATGAATGAGTAGGTGTGTCCAAACTTTTGACTGGTACTGTACAGTATATGATATACTAATAGTGTTCTATTTAATTCTATTCCATCAAGAGGGATAATCATGACACCTTGGTCTCAATCCAGACCGGTGTGGAATAAATGTAGAACAACATAAGTAATATGTATTACACTCTCCACATTATGTATCTGACCTGGGTTGTCAAGGCGATGCTACAGTATATACTGTACGATGTTGGCCATTAAAGGCTAATTGATAGGAAATAACAATGACTCGCAATAATAAATTAGACTAATTCACAAGTGCTAATAACAGAGACTCACTGCAATACACAGGCTAATTTGATGACTAATAAGAAGAAATAGGCAATTGATGGAACATTTCAGAACACCATAGAAAGCTACTTCAGGGGCCAAGCTTAAGGGTGTAACTTTGTTGCCCTTGGTTACATATCTGAGAAGTCAAAGAGCAGCTCAGACCATCAATTAACTGACGAGTAAACCACAGGATAATAGAGAAACGGTAGAACAAAGAGACTGGAAGGTCAATGTTGTAGGAGTCTACAAAAACAAGACTGTCATTTTCATTTCCCTGTGAGTATGATGCCCCGACATTGACATGACATAATTCACTTTTCAATTAACTGTCGAAGTAATACGAGCTTAAAATTACAATCATGGGTCTGGTTTCCCGCATTCAATGTTTCTAATTTTTTATGATAATTGTTCTTCAAGTGCAATGTTAATACCAATTGTTTGGCATAACACACAAAAGTGTCACTAGATATCACTTCACCTTGCCGCAAACTATCGGCTGTGTTCAAATTACACATTCACTCTTGGGAACGACCAAAGTCTCTTGGGGGTGCACAGCAACAAAATAGTTTAATTCTTATGAGGGGCCTGATTCGCAAACCCCCCACCCCCTCCGTGCTTCCATTGGCGGGAGGGTCATCTGCTGTGGAAGCAGAGGACTTCCATTTTGAATCAAACACGATGCTTCCTCACACAAGTAGCTCTGAAATCCCCTTTCCCAAAAGGCATCGCAATCAATCCCATGTACGCACGCCGAGCTCCGATTCAGTCAACTTCGCTCACACGACACAACCAATGAGCTCGCCTCCCCACCACATCCATAAGCCTCCATCCCCTAACTTTCGTCCCCATAAATCACTTCCCTTTGAGTCTCACACCATCATCTCTTCTGAATTCCCCACCGGCTCTGCTTGAAGAGATGCTCTTCACAATCAGCTGACAATGGGAGGTGTTTACATGACAGTCAGGCCCTTTGTCAGTCCTGCAAGTGACATGAATGGGGAAGAAGAGAGGAGGAACGAGGGAGGAGAGTAGCCCTGAAACAGTCTGCATCCCAATATTCCGTAGGGCACTACTTTTTCCACTAGAGCCCAAAATGAAACGTATGGCAATATATCGGGAATAGGGTGCATTTTGGGAATCACTAACACTCCACACACACACACTTCCACACACCTCCCCTCGCTAACGCAACAGAGCGACGTCCGGGATTGACAGTGACTAATGGTGGGATCAGTATTGCGGAGATACAGGAGGAAGTGTGTTCTATAACACGGCAGGTGGTAGGTTTACACATGGGCAAATGGAAGGAGCGGAGTGGTGCACTTTATGATTACGATGCCTTTGGAGTGTAATTAATTCAATGTCGTGGTATCATTCATCGCTGATGGGGTTACATCTCGTCTATACACGTGTTAGGAATATAGATTTTCATCTTTGTGATTAATACGGGATCAGAGCTCAAAATAAATTAGAAAAGAACAACACATTCTCAGGTTGTAAGTCAACAATTGTGTATCATCTCTGATGAAAGAGAAATTGAAGGTGTCATGTAAATAGATAACCGTGTATTGGTTCTGACTGGAAATTAAAATGACCCACAAAACGATAGAGACACGCACTTAATAGGCTAATAGCAACCTGTCAGCGAGCTAATTGTTATGATAATCTTATCTGATACATAACTCATTAAACCACATTATTAGCATACTCGCAAATTAGGGAAAAAAACGAAAAACAAATCAGACACGTCTCTGACTTTCAGGTTCCTATGAATTTAAAGTGGAAACCGTTGTGGTGGGGAGACAAAGTTCACAGAGCTGGTGGCTGGTGTGTGTGTGTGTGTGTGTGTGTGTGTGTGTGTGTGTGTGTGTGTGTGTGTGTGTGTGTTTACATTACAGAGCATCTCTTAAAGTTGTGACGACCTCCGTCTCCTTGGCAACAGCGAGAGACAGCCAAAATTCTTCAGATGCGATCAAATTTCCACTGCCCTTAAGAAACTGATCATGCATTCTAGGTGTGTTGCAAACACAGAGATATATATATATATATATAGGGACTGAGCATTCAAATGTGTGTTGTCCCCTAAAACAAGTTCTCTCATTAGCTCATTTCATTTCCCCTCCACAGATTCATTGGTTGGAAGTATTATCACATCCAATTATAAAACTACTTCCCTCCCACAGTGCAACCTATTTTTTTACAATGTAAATTATTTTTTCATGACAGTACAACACTAAATGGTATAATTAAGCAATAATGCATGAGGGGGTGAGGTATATGGCCAATATCCCACGGCTAAGGATTGTTCTAACGCACGACGTACCGTAGAGTGACTGGACACAGCCCTTAGCCGTGGTATATTGGCCATATACTGCAATCCCCAGAGATGCCTTATTGCTATTATTAACTGGTTACTAAAGTAAAAACAGCAGTAAAAATAAATGTTTTGTCATACCTGTGGTATACGGGTACCACGGCTGTCAGCCAATCAGCATTCAGGGCTCTAACCACCCAGTTTATAACAGGGCATAGAGAACTATGGGGGTTATGTGTGGTCATTACCTGAGCAATGAGGCCTTTGCGGCTCCTGCGTGCGTGGTGAAAGCGTTTGATGAAGAGGGCCAGGAACTGTCTCCGGATCAGTTCCCATCCCGTGATCACACTGGAGCCCTTCCCATTCACATTGGCCACTCTCTCCACATCTAAAATGGAAGGCATACAAAATGTCTGCATTACTACAGTGCGCTTTCTGTAGAATAGGATTGTATGAAGTAAATTGATAACCATCTGACAATCTGTTAGGCTCTTGGGTTTGTAGGAAGTGAATACAAATTATTTAGCTTCTCCCATAGCGTAAAAGGAATAAAAAAAACAGTTATCAGTCTCCACCCAAAAGAGTAAAACAATCCCCACAAAAAAAGCAACCTCTTATCAGTCTCAAAAGTCCAACCAAAATATTTTTGACACAAAGCGTATTCAAATGGTAAACCGGCGTGTGATATTGAATTTGTTTCATAAATGGTCTTGCTCTGGGAGAAATTGCAAGACGGGAGACATGTTCTGATACTATTGTATTGTGGAAAATGAAAACCTCCTGTGAGGAATATTAATTCAAAGGGCTGTAGGACCATTTGGCTTTCCAAAATGGCCGCTAGTGTGGAAAAGCCACCTGTATGACAAATCAGCTCTCTTGGCAACCAAGGAGAGAAAGGAGCACGAATTGTCACAATGACTGCCCTTTTGCATCTTCTCCAGAGTTAATTGTCAGAGAGCAGCAAATAATGAGGCTTTTTTTGACATGAATGTGTGTGCTGCTGCAAGACGACAAGGCATTGACGGTATACGTACCCTCCACTCTGCTAGTGAACGTCACTTTCCTCTTGTCTTCAGCTGGATATAGTAACAATAGAGAGGGAGGAGATAAAGAACATGGATCATGACCACACATTACACTTAAACATCCCTTCTCTAGTTCAGAATATTTTTGGGGACGATAACACTCAAAAGTTAATGGCATACCACTTTTCCCAGCCATTTCGTCTGAAGTGTTCCCGACTTTGGTGAGGCTTTGCCGTTGCCTCTTGGATTCCCTTGAACTTCTTGTCTCGTCTCTTACCAAAGCTGCATTGATAGCTGAAAGAATACACTTAAGATGAGTTGTTTTGGCTTAATCCCTTTACAGTTATGAATACCATACAGAAAGTGCAGCAACCCGTATTGTGGCCTATACGATGTATTATTACTAGCTGTGGGCACTAATAGTAATAATTTGATATGATATCGATGTGATCAAGGTATATCGTCATATCGGTTTATTCTTCTTGGGACATCACGGTGGATGGGCTTCACATTGCATTCCAATTAGTTTTGTAGGTTAAGGCTCCCAGAAGATTCACACCTGGCCCAATGGGCCATCAGCAAGAACATTCACACAGTTGCAATGCTTTTTTAATAAAACCAATACAAACTGATATCGTATTGATATTGCATATCAGTGCCCATCACTACAAAATACTGTATGTAAAAACAGAAAACCCCAAAAGACCAGGGGGTTTTAAGTAATTGTAAGATAAAAAGCGAAGGTTGGCTGTAGGTTGAAAAGCAAAGTCCTTTGGTAATTGATCCAACAAGGAAAATGCTGTTGAGTTATACTAAATGAGTGCATAATCAATCAACACTAGTTCAATCAATGTAGCACAGAGAATCATTGAAAATCAAAGCCAGACAGAAGACTCGATGATGTGTGTGTTCTAGTGGTTGTGTCGGTACTTCATATAATCAGTCCACGATTAAACTATTTTAATAAATTGTTACATTTTAACCCCCCAAATTACAGTCAACCGCCATTTTACCTGGTATTTCCGCATCAACACCTGTGTCCTCTGCCACTTTGAGGAAAATCTGTGAGATGGAACGCGGCATAATTACCATGATAAGAAATAGCTTTTTTTATCATAATTTTTCATCATTGAAGTGACCTTTATGTGTGTCTTAAACAAATGATCGACAACACTCCTGTAATTACAAAAACAAGGACTATCTTCATTACACTGATAAATAGTCCTCCGTCCCTCCTCCTGTATTACACACACATACACCATACACACACACACATACACCATACACACACACACACACACACACATACACCATACACACACACACACACATACACCATATACACACACACACCATACACACACACACATACACACATACACCATACACACACACACATACACACACACACACATACACCATACGCACACACACAAAATATTGAAAATATCCCAAACTGCCATCTCGTTTCCCTTCCTTAAGTAAATACGTGCAGTAGGTACCACCTGAATAACCTTGTTGTGAATTATTCACACTGCCTGCCGTGCCTCTTCATCTGCCAAAAAAATCTCAGACATATTACTTGTGTTTAGCAACACTCACTTGGTGGTATGTACCTACCTACATAATCCAACACTACCCTTGGCATAGTAAGCATTTGGTTAGTTCAGGAGAGCGCAGTGTATGCGTGTGTCTCGCCCGCCTCATACCTCCTCTAGTGTGGTATCTGAGATGCCGTAGTTGGTGACACCAATGTCGGCCATCTTGAGGTCCAGCTCTTCGAAGAGGAGGGCAAAGGTGCCATCCTTGGCCCCGCCGTAGGGAAGGATGTAGGTGATCTCCTGGCCGATGCTCTCGAGGAACACCGCCTCGGGAACATGCCGACACACCACCTTACTGACATCTATGAGCGCAACATGGTGAAGAGAAACAGGAAGGATGATTTATTGACTGTATTATTGACTGTATGTTTGTTCTACTCCATGTGTAACTATGTGTTGTTGTATGTGTCGAACTGCTTTGCTTTATCTTGGCCAGGTCGCAATTGTAAATGAGAACGTGTTCTCAATTTGCCTACCTGGTTAAATAAAGGTGAAATAAATAAATAATTTTTGTTTGGGATGTATTGAAAAGGAATAACAGGAAGGATGACATGGATATATTGAAAAGGAATTACAGGAAGGATGACATGGATATATTGAAAAGGAAATACAGGAAGGATGACATGGATATATTGAAAAGGAAATACAGGAAGGATGACATGGATATATTGAAAAAGAAATACAGGAAGGATGACATGGATATATTGAAAAGGAATAACAGGAAGGATGACATGGATATATTGAAAAGGAAATACAGGAAGGATGACATGGATATATTGAAAAGGAAATACAGGAAGGATGACATGGATATATTGAAAAGGAAATACAGGAAGGATGACATGGATATATTCAAAAAGAAATACAGGAAGGATGACATGGATATATTGAAAAGGAATAACAGGAAGGATGACATGGATATATTGAAAAGGAAATACAGGAAGGATGACATGGATATATTGAAAAGGAAATACAGGAAGGATGACATGGATATATTGAAAAGGAAATACAGGAAGGATGACATGGATATATTGAAAAGGAATAACAGGAAGGATGACATGGATATATTGAAAAGAAAATACAGGAAGGATGACATGGATATATTGAAAAGGAAATACAGGAAGGATGACATGGATATATTGAAAAGGAAATACAGGAAGGATGACATGGATATATTGAAAAGGAAATACAGGAAGGATGACATGGTTTGTATTGAAAAGGAATTACAGGAAGGATGCCATGGATGTATTGAAAATAACTTACAGTATAATTGTTGTCCTTTATAATGACAAATGACAATAATTAAATACAAAAATTCAACCATACAAGTCAATACACTGCATTTAAAATCATTGAGGCCAACACAAAAATGTTCTACAATTTCTTTACTTTTTCCAAAGTGAGGTGAATCGATGTCCTCTCAAGGGTCATATTCAGAGTTGAGATTCAGTTGGGTTTTTGAGTTTTGCAAAAACCAGCACCATGACAAGTATGGAAGATATTCGAGATATGCAAGTGGATTTGAAATTCTACATTCTAAAGAGATACTGGAATTGCCATATTTAGTTAGTTCCTCATCATCATGATATCTAAAGAGCAAACATTCTGGTTAGCATTGTGAAGCATAATTGAAATAAACATTGAAAACGTTGATACACACCGAAAGCCAGGACTTCACAGATCATGAGGATATCTAATTTGTCTGCCTGTGACCTACCGTTATTGATCACCAGCCCCGAGAGTCAACATTTTTATTTTACACAACGTTTTCAAACAGCAAACATCTTACAAGGTAAGC
This sequence comes from Salvelinus fontinalis, assembly GCF_029448725.1. Classification (NCBI taxonomy): domain Eukaryota; kingdom Metazoa; phylum Chordata; class Actinopteri; order Salmoniformes; family Salmonidae; genus Salvelinus; species Salvelinus fontinalis. The sequence continues at coordinate 15,064,526 of NC_074700.1, read as the reverse complement.
TTTGATTCGAGCTATAGCTACATAGGGGGACTCTAAATTAATCCTTCGGTTGGAAGGAACAATGTTTTTTTGCCAATGTTATCTGATGATGTATGACTAAATGGCAACATCGAATGTCCACCGAGTGACTAACTTTGCGCATCAAAAATATGATGTTGCCTGCTTACGCGCTGTAGGCATCCATTACACAGGGGATTGGCTACTATGGCACTTTCACAGTCTTGTAGCCAATGAGATAAGTTTTCCAGGGATATGCAGTTGACCTGGGTGGGACAAACCAAGGCCTAGAACCTTTTATGCGTAATGCTAACTATTGCCACCTGGCTCAGAGACGAGATGCACTGAGCACGCTACATTACATTACATTGTAAACAGATTTCATCACTTTAATTCCATCGCTTTAGCATAAAATATGGCTGCTCAAGGGGGGGAAAAGGTCCAAAGTAAGAATATCGAACAAGAACCTAAAAAGAAAGCAGCTATGAATAAGTATACCGACACAGAAGCTTTGAATTTAATACTGAAGTCGGACTCGGACTTCGACTTGGCAGATGAAGATTGCTTTCTAGAAGGATCCACTTTTAGATCTGTAAGTAAATTAGTTTCATGACTTTAAATAGCTAATTTACGATTATGTGATTATGTATTTCATTTTTTATGAGTTGTCTGCTTTTTATGCTTTGGATTTAGTTAACATAGGCCTATGTAACAAAACATGTCAATGTTAATGTTAGAATTATAAGTAGTTATTGTCTATGTTTCATATTAATTCACTGTTTGCTTTTCTATGTTTCATCCTTGTAACTTTGCAGAGGCCACTAAACTCTCATGGCCATTGTTTATTTGTGGTTCTCACCTCTGCCTTTGTCTCCAAGGTATTACTGTTTTCATTGTGTGTGTCCTTCACACATTCTGTGCGAGTCACTGTAAAGATAAAGTGTATGCTTGGTGTTTTTTCTTTACAGTAATGCTATTTTGTCAATTTAGTCAACTGTAATTCTGTGTGTCTTATAACAATATATCCCTTTATTTTATTCACCACAGAATGAAGGATGCAGAGGGTTTAGATCAGGGGTGTCAAACTCATTCCACGGAGGGCCTAGTGTCTGCAGGTTTTAGTTTTTTCCTTTCAATAAAGCCCTAGACAACCAGGTGTGGGGAGTTCCTAACTAATTAGTGATGTTAATTCATCAATCAAGTACAAGGGAGGAGCGAAAACCCGCAGACACTCGGCCCTCCGTGGAATGAGTTTGACACCTGTGGTTTAGATGATGATGTTTGGGAGCCACCCCACCCCAGCAAGCGAACCTGACGGTCAAGGTCTACACTCCCCACTGCTATGACAATCACCCTGTCTGATGGTTCGACATCCACCACTCGACAAAGACCCCACTCCTCTTCAACCACCTCCACTGCAGTTTCAATATGCATCCACTACTCCGCAAAGATCCCACCCCCACTGCAGGCCCTGGCACCACTCCAAGTTCATCTGGAGGTGCGGGGCAGGGAGGAGATCTAGGTCTCAACAGAGAAGAGGGAGAGGCAGTGGAAGCAGCAAAACAGAGGGAGATGAAACTGAGGACAGGTGGCTTACGGTCCTTGAAAATGATCAGGAGCCAAAGCAATTGAAGTCTCAACCCAAACTACCCGAGTGCCCACAGTTGGTTAGTGATGAAACATACATCCCTTTACAGCTGTTTCAGCTTTACTTTACCACCTCTGTACTGGGAACACTAATTAGTAATACACACAAGTATGGGGACAAGAAGCTGCAGGGGGAAGGAAGCTGTCCTGGAAACCTGTCACCATGGGTGGCATGCTCAACTACATTTCCTTGGTGATTTTCATGGGACTGGTAAAGGTATCAAGACTAGTTGACAACTGGAGCAAGTCCCCACTCTATCGGTTCGAGTTCCCCACCTCCATCATCAGTGAAAACCGATTCTTGGTCATCAACCGTACTCTTCACATGAGTGACACACAAACGTATCAGGAGAATGACCAGAATAAGGGAACTGCAGGGTAGGATCACCTTGCAAGAGTCAAGCCCCTTCATCATGACATGGTGGAGAAATGCAAAACTTACTTCCAGCCTGCTCAAAATCTATATATAGATGAGCACATGGTTGCCTCAAAGCCTAGAATTGGCTTGAAGCAATATATGAAAACTAAGTTGACCAAATGGGGCTACAAGCTCTTTTTGCTTGCGGATTCAGCCTCTGCCTACACATGGAACTTTTCATCTATGAAGACAAGACGATAACACCCGCTGGGTAGGTTCTTAGTTATGACTCTGTCATGCAGCTGATGGACTTCCCCTTACTTGGCAGTGGGTACGAGCTCTTTGTGTAAAAATGTTTTACTAGTCCCATGCTTTTCATAGACGTCTTGAAAAAGAAAATTGGGGCTTGTGGCACCATTTGTCCTAAGAAAATCGGTTTCCCCAAGACCAAGGTAAACGACATGACAAAGACATCGGAGAGGGGACCATACGTTGGATCAGGACTAACAAGCTGCTTTTAGTGAAATGGAAGGACACTAGGGAAATAACCATGCTTACCACACAGCATAAGCCATGCAATAACGACCATGTCTCAAGGCAGGTGAAAAATGCTAATGGAGCATTTTTGGGGTTGAGGCAGAAGGACCCCATTCCTGTTTCTGTGAAGGACTACAATGCCAGCATAGGGGGTGTCGACCTATCTGATGCTCTACTATCAGGTCCTCCACAAGACCAGGAAGTGGTATAAGGCTTTTTTTTACCACTTTGTGGACATTGCTACAGTACAGGATTTCATTCTCCATAAGTAGATGGCCAAAGAAAAAGGTCAAACCCCTCTCTCCCAGTTGGCCTTGAAAAAGTAGCTGGTGTGGGAAATGTCTGAATTGGGGGCCCAAAGCAACCTCACAACCATCACTCCCCCACTCAAGGTGAGCGCCACTATCCAACACACATGCCAAAAGTCAAAAGGAAGAGCTGCACGCATTGCACAAAACACAGGGGGGGAAAAAGTGTGAAATGACAGATCTTCAGGCCGAAATGCCAGTTCACTTTTTGTTTCCTGGCAGAGAGGGACTGCTTCAAAGACTATCACGACACGCACAAGCTATAGTGAAAGTGAAATCTAATCATCTACACCTGGGATGAGGTAATACAGTATTTTAAGACATGAAGATCAGACAATACAGAAAATGTTAAGAACTTTGAAAGTTTCAATTGCAGTCGCAAAAACCATCAAGCACTATGATGAAGCTGGCTCTCATGAGGACTGCCACAGGAAAGGAAGTTACCTCTGCTGTAGAGGATAAGTTCAGTAGAGTTACCAGACTCAGAAACTGCAGTCCAAATAAATGCTTCAGAGTTCAAGTAACAGACATATCTCAACATCAACTGTTCAGAAGAGACGGTGTGAATCAGGCCTTCATGGTTTAATTGCTGCAAAGAAGCCACTACTAAAGGACACTAATAATACCAAGAGACTTTCTTGGGCCAGGAAACACAAGCAATGGACATTAGACCGGTGGAAATCTGTCCTTTGGTCTGATGAGTCCAAATTTGAGATTTTTGGTGCAAACCACCGTGTCTTTGTGAGACACAGAGTAGGGGAACGGATGATCTCCGCATGTGTGGCTCCCACTGTGAAGCATGGAGGAGGAGGTGTGATGGTGTGGTGATGCTTTGCTGCTGACACTGTCTGTGATTTATTTAGAATTCATGGCACACTTAACCAGCATGGCTACCACAGCATTCTGCAGCGATACTCCATCCCATCTCTTTTTCGCTTAGTGGGAACAGAACAATGACCGAAAACACACCTCCAGGCTGTGTAAGGGGTATTTGACTAAGAAGGAGAGTAAAGGAGTGCTGCATCAGATGACCTGGCCTCCACAATCACCCAACCTCAACCCAAATGAGATGGTTTGGGATGAGTTGGACTGCAGAGTGAAAGAAAAGCAGCCAACAAGTGCTTAACATATGTGGGAATTCATTCATGACTGTTGGAAAAGCATTCCAGGGGAAGCTGGTTGAGAGAATGCAAAGAGTGCCAGCATATGTGACCCGTTTAAGGAAACAAGGCGTATGTCCCGGATCACTACTTCACAGGAGAGCCGCTTGAACATAAACTTTTTTCTTTATCAAAATGCATATTTTTTTGGCAGAAATGCCATCTCGAACATGTGAACTTTCATGTGCCTTAATAACAAACGTGTATGCCTTCTGTAAATAGGAATAAAATTGATTATGAGCCTAGTTGGTTTAGCCACAGAAAAAGTCAGCAACCTTCCCGCTAGCCATGATTGGCTGAGATAATGAGTGGGCTGGACATGCAGAGAGTTGAGTTTGGATTGGTCTGCCATATAGCACGCTTCTGTCTATTTGAGCTTGTCAGTATGTCTAGGTAATCCTGTCTAACGCGGCTTTTAAAAAATGTATTACGTAGTAAAACTGCATATGTGTTGCTCTTGAAATCAGTGGAATTCGTAGCGGAATTCGTAGCTAAGAAGATGGAGAAAACACCTGTCTCTGGAATATATCTTCAAACGAAGGGCAACCATGGCATCTGTGACAGGACACATCCATCTATATTGTATATGGGTAAAATAGTCTAGCTAACTACATTTTCAGATATTACACGTTTCTAATTTTGACAGAAAGGGGTTTCATTTCAAGTTAAAGTGTACAGTTAGCTAGTTAACGCTAGCTGGCTGCCTTCCTAGCTAACATTACGTGTATGATCTTATTATTCATATCTCAGAGCCATTTGCTTGGCTAGTTATAGCCTAATGTTAGCTAGCTAACATTGAACCTGGTTGGTTAGCTACCTGTAGATTCATGCAGGGTAGTAATGTGATGAGTTGGGATTATGGTTCATTAGTTAACAAAAGACTCCACTATGCAAGTACCTATTTCGGGTGCGTTCGCATATTCAGTCTGGCCATATACTCCTAATTCAGAGCACTCTCGTCTGAGTGTGCCATAGCGCAGAATAACTGATGAATTTAGGAATGCTCAACACCTGTTGAATATGGCAGGTGTCAGTAAACGTTGGCAAAAAAACGTAATTAAATTGTTTCCAGTAGCACAGTTACAGTCACCAACGCTCTGGATAACATAAAAACAGCCCAACCAGCTCTGCTAGGGCAAGTAAAAGGGTCAGAGTTTGGGTGGGGCTAAAGCTTAAGAGTGTGTTAACAATGCTAAATGGGTGTAGACAAAGGAGAGCTCTCCAATAGGTACCAAAACATTCAAAGGCCATTTTCTCAAAAGTGAGGTTACAAGTTAATCAACTTTCAAGGCAGAATTACTTTCCCATTGTTCCTCAAATGCAGTGTATGATAAACCATTTTGTAGCTTGTATCTCTGCTTTTATCCAATGTAAAAAACACAATTTCAACTTTTGCTACATAAGGTGGCTGGTCACATTGTGGGAACTCCTTCAATACTGTTGGAAAGACCAAGGCTGCCTTATTACTGATTGGGACAACGGTCGGCACCTACTCTGGTTGGGACTGACACTGGTCGGGCAATCAGACCCACTAGCCAGTGTCACAGATCTCAGAGAGAGAGAGAGAGAGAGAGAGCGTGGACTAGAATACTTAGAGATGTCACTGTGACAAGAAATGGAGTGGACAATCAACTGCTGACATGACATCCTGAAGCCTGTCAGACTCTCAGGCCACTCTTCGTCTCTCTTTTCTGTTCTAGCTGTGTGGTGGTGAGTTCCACCCATACAATGCTAGGTAACACGACATAAAATCCTCCTTCAATTGAACTATTTCCCATGACAGTTAAGGTAAAACATACTGTATATGGCACTTGTGAATGAAGCACAAGGGACAAACATGACAAAGATTGGATACATTATTAAGGGGGATCCTGTTGATGAATTGTATTTAGGTGGTGTTAGTCCTACCTGTGGGTTCAGAGTTACTCCAGTTCTGTCTTGCGATCCCTTCAACCAGACTGGTTCTCCTCAATGACTCACCAGTCTCCTATTAGAGAGAAATGAAAAAGGTTGAATTACGGTGGAGCTCTCAGGGTGATTGTTACCTTCATAATTCTCTCCTCATATCTACCGAATCACCACTGTGGTCTAAGCAGGACTGCTGAGGTTGAAAGTCCTACTTAGACTATCCTAATATGGACACTGTATATATTTCATGTTATTCGCACAGCCATCGTGTCATGAGTTATTGGTGATGGTGAGAGGTTAGCATGTCTTGTGGGTATGATCTTTGACCCAGTGTAACTTTTTCACTCATCATTATTCACTATTTATTCTTGATTATCCGTAATCATGGTAGCATCCACATTAATGTATACGTGTTAGAAACATATTCTCTTGTTATTTACAATGCAAGTTACTCCAACATGACACATCTATTATTTACCATTCATTTCTACTGGGCGCAATTTTTTTTAAACACAGACATTTTTTTTTTTAATGCAAATGCATCCAACAAGTGTGTAGGTTCACAAGCTTGATGTAGTCATTCCGTGCTAAGAATATGGTACCAAATACTAAACTTTTGACTACTTGATAAGAATCTTTGTCAATCATTTTTACCCCTACCTTTGAGGGAAAAACATATGACTTGTTGAACAAAATCTATTTCTATGAGCAATTGTATTAGTATTAAAGAAAATAGTTTCCCAATTTCTTGGAGCATACAATATTGGTCAGTATTTGAATTATTTATTTTAAACTGACATTATTGCGCGTCTTCATCAAGGGTGTCAATCATTTTGGACCCCACTGTACTGTATATCCATGTAAAAGTAGTTAAAATTGACATTTTGATGACGGTAGTGTGCTAAACATGTTTTTGACCATTTTTGTGTTTACTTTTAGAAAATAATGATATTAAAGGACAAAAATACCCCAAAACTTCAAACTTGATAAGTAGATGTAATTTCACCCTGTGGTGCCTGGCTTTAACTTTACAGTCAATGGACAGAATGGGAAGCATGAACTATTGTTTTATGTTTTTTTTTTTTTTTTAAGTCCTCGGCACCAATGGGCTGAGTATGCAAGTCATTTTGGGGGAGCATTACATCTCTCTTGTTTGTCTTTTTGTTCTTAATTTATTTATTTATTTTTGAACAAATTACTCCACTCCCCACAAAGAGCCTATAGACAAATGGTAATTGTTGTAGCTCTGCAGGCATCAGTGAATCTTGTTCATTTGCTGCTATTGATTAAAACTAAGTGTGCAAGGCACTGCAAGGAACTAGATCAAGAATCCCACTCCCCCCCTCCCTCAAGACAATTAGTATCATCCAGTACAGAGGTATCTGCCAATTCTCATGCTGGGGGAGACTAAACATAGATCATTACAGGGGTGGGCACGAGTCAGATCACTTTGGAAAGTCAGAGGAACCGTGTCAATAATGGACTGCATGGCAAATGTTGCTGATGTATCTTAAAGGTTACTATTGGAGTGATTCCCCCAGATGCAAAAAGTCTAACAAATTATCATGCCACATTATGGGTGAATTATTGGTTGGTGTAATGATGCTGTTCAATGTGGGATCAGACATCATGAATGGGCAATTGCAAATATGCGCCAGAGTTGTGTGTTTTCTTTGGAAATACAGGTTTAGCTCACAATGATCAAATGGAACTAAGCGGAAAACGCACAGCCAATAAAAATAAAACAAACGTCGGGATTTTTAACTAGGTAGCACATGAAGTGTCAAGTGTGGAGTTCACCCAGCTCCATCATTTCCTAAATAGAGAACTATTTTTCAATCCCGGGGCATGTTTTGGATCTTCAACAGTTTTCACCAAAAATCATATCGATTAGTTATCAACACATAACATTTCCTAAGTCCAAAAGAGACATCAATGCAAAATGCAGCACACACGTTCAATTATTCACTTTGCTTCTGGGTGATGTTTCCCGTAGGTACAGATCTAGGATCTAGGATATGCCAAACCTTAACCATTGTTTGGTCAAATGAAAAACTGACCCGAGATCAGTGTCTAGCGGCAACTTCACTCTCCTCCATTTACCTCTTTCACCTGGCGCTGCTCGACTCCAGTCATTTGCCCATCTCCGGCCTTGACCAGAGTGAGGTAGTAGCCACTGCCAAAGTATTTCTTCAAGAACAGGGAGGAGCCATAGCAACACATCTTGCCGTGAGAGATAATGGCAATGCGGTCTCCCAAGATGTCCGCCTCATCCATGTGATGAGTGGAGAGGATGATTGTGCGACCTGCGGGGGAGAGATGGAGAAAACCAATCTATTGATTTCACTCAATGGGTCCAATTTGAGGTGGTAGGGGGGTGGTGTGTGTATGTGTGTGAGTCAGTACTCTGGGTGTAGTTTGTTTTGTCAACCATCTTGAGAAATAAAGAAAGTTGCACCAAATAAACAACAAATGTACAGTCATTGAACTGAACATTGTGTTTTTGTGCTTATTTCCTCATTGTCCAGCCCTCTGTGTTAACACTCATACTGTACTGCAAAGCAACATGACTGTATGTGGGTGGGAATCTGGAACAAATGACAAATTCTGCAATAACAGTTTTCCTTCCAAATCAAGATAGAAAACAACAACTACATACACTTCCGCCTAAAGAGAATACTATATAACCAACATACAACTATGCATAGGCCTGGTTCAATGAATCTACTAAACAGTCCCTTTGTTGTGTTTCGGAACACACTTTCCTTTCTTGTCAGTGGAAGTTATATTTGAGTGAAACCAAATGGCAACCACAGAGAATCCATACACGACCCCGGAGCCTGCCCACAGAGGGAGGGGTGGGTTATATCATGCAGCCTGAGCTAACATATACTAATTAGCACATTCCTAGTCAATCAGGAAGCAGGCATGACATTTGTGATGAAGTCACAGCATGGTCATCTAGCTGATGTCGTTAGCTCACAGCGTGCGTAGTGGCAGCAGTGAAATGTGTCTCTGTTATTGTTGATTGTGCCACATTTCAAAACAGCATAAACACCCCTTGTCTCCAATTTATACTCTGATATGCAAGGACATGTAGGATTTTAAAGGTTAGCATTACAATGGCTTTATTGAAGTGTAACAGGATATTTACATTTTAAGAGGAAATAATCATGTAACAGGCCACACACTGCAAGACTGCTAAACGGATGTGAAATTAGGCCTAAACACTACATGCAACCATTGTGTAAAACAACAATGGGAAAACTAGCAACCCCTATATTACAAGATACTGACTAGAGTCAAAGTAATATGTAAGTGAAATACACTGTGCTGTTTTGTGGAATTGACAATTGTACCTGCATAATATCGGTGATGGTATGATAATGCAGTCCTTTACCTGGAGAATTTATGCTGAAACACTAACAGCCACAGTAACAGCCACAGGGGGGCATTGTACAGTCGGAGGGGCATTGTACAGTCGGATATACAGTTCCGTGATATGACGCACACTCTCTCTTGATTAGCTGACCGGCTGGATTTCCCCACCCATTTTTTGTCAGATTTGGGGTCATTATAACAAAAGGTCAGGGCTATCTGCTGAGCGTGTCGCTTTTTCCCCCTCCGAGCTAGTTAAATTTGTATCCCCACAGGACGCATTACCTGGATAAGGACACACTCGGAGGTCGTTAGCCATAGCCTCACTCAGCAATATGCTATTTTGTTTGGAGAACCTGAGAACCCAACCATTTTTTCCTCCCACCCCTTGTGCCCTGTCACCATCTGAGCTTCTGAATTTGTTCTCTGTGCTATGCTATAGCTCTTTACTACCATGGCCCAGACGCCCATTGAGTGTCTCACTGAAATCACATGACTCTGAAAGTATCAAAACAAGCATGTCACAAACATCAAAATGTAAACATTAGTGGAGCCACCGTATTCGTTTTAGGTAGCATTACGTTTGCTAGCAAAGAGGGATACAGTACTTAACTAACTGTAAATATGTCAATCACAATGGTAAATTGTAAACAACTGGAGACGCCTCATTTTTGTAGACAAGTAATTGACACGGCAGCACCACTGTAGCACGCAAAATAGGGTAGAAACAATTGCTAACTAACTGCAAACACATTTTGCTGGCTAACTAATTACCTTGACTAACTGCGGGGGACAACAATGCACTTATTTAACATGAATTAGCAAACGCAAATCTCGTTGCTAGTCAACAAGATGCTGTATCAAAAACTGAAAGGTGTCTCCAGTATTGTTTACCATGACGTCTACACTTTCCGTCTACGTCTACACTTTCCAATCAGATTGTTTCTCCCCAAAGTAGCAAGATAGTTAACTAGTAACGTTGTCATAAAAAAAAGCCTCCAGAATGATGATGGGAGGTGGCTACAGGTGTTCATATTTTACCAAATGTGATGGAATGCACTTTCCATGCGTATAAAATGTATGGAAAAGAGCGGTTCTTTGAAGGGGGAAATTGGCAGGAGTGCAGCAGGTAGTCCCATGTGATTCGGCACTACTGACATAGCTCATTTTGCATGGCCGTTTGTGCTCGCTGTTGATTTTTCAAGAAATTGCCTTGGTTTACAGGGAGAAATAATACAAACACACTGGATGATGGGAGCTGGGAGAAAAATAAATGTGTTTGGTTGGTGTGCAGCCCACAAAGGTATACTGATTTATGGTGTGTTGTGGTGCATTACAGAACAAAGTGATAAATCAAAGTAGTGGGAAACACGGGTACATCTCCTGTGCTGTGACTACATGCAACATAATACCGGTGGAAACCGGAGTTGTAAAATCCTGTTTTCCTTGAAGAGTACATCAAATGGAGGGATGCAGACATTCATGCAGTTTAACAGCTGCAAGAAAGTTAATAGGTTTGTGTACTGAGGCTAAAGTAAGCACTTCGTACTGCTGTGCCGAGGCTGGACCCTAATTAACCAAATCCCCATTCAGAAAATGTTCCCTCCTCCTCAGACATCAGCCAGTCTTCTTAACTCTAAACTAGTCAATCCTCCTCCCTCCTCCTCAGACATCACCCAGTCTTCTTAACTCTAAACTAGTCAACCCTCCTCCCTCCTCCTCAGAGATCAGCCAGTCTTCTTAACTCTAAGCTAGTCAACCCTCCTCCCTCCTCCTCAGACATCACCCAGTCTTCTTAACTCTAAACTAGTCCATCCTCCTCCCTCCTCCTCAGACATCACCCAGTCTTCTTAACTCTAAACTAGTCAATCCTCCTCCCTCCTCCTCAGACACCAGCCAGTCTTCTTAACTCTAAACTAGTCAATACTCCTCCTCCCTCCTCCTCAGACATCAGCCAGTCTTCTTAACTCTAAACTAGTCAATCCTCCTCCCTCCTCCCTCCTCCTCAAGCCCTCATCTAGTCAAGTCCAACCCCTGCACTAGTCAAGTGTCAAACTTGACTAGGTGAAGGGTGGGGTCTGAGGAATGATAATATTCCTAATATGGATTCCATAAAAACTAGATCAATAATGTAGAAACTATTTACACCTGAACAGTACCTGGGCTTTACCTGTTTCACTCAATGAGAAACAGAAAATCTGCCTAAAGTGTTGCAGTTTTCGTATTACTAAACCACTAAATAAGTCTGACATTCACCATACTCCATAGCATAGACAGAGGAAAATAAGTGTTTCCAATGACATCATCGGTGTGCATCGCGTGATTTTGATCAACTGTGAGTAGGCATGTCCTACTTATTGGTTGACGATGTCACTGGAAACACTTATCTTTCTCTATCTTTTTAAAAATACAGAAACGCAACATTTTCACATACAGTCTGTTGATTTTGGGGTGGTGCAGGAGATGACGAACATGAAGATGACAAATTGTGAATTTTTGCTTTTTAAGGAACAACGTTCAGAAACATGACTTGCACTTAGTTTTGTGGTTGTCAACATCTTTTACTTCAAACAGGCTGTATCTAAAGAGAGTGTTCTGTTTATCCTATCAACAGTACATAAAACATTTAAATTGAGAAAAGTGGGAAGTTACTTATGAATTGGAAGGATAGTGTCTTGAGTGTTGAGTTATATCACAACGGTGGATGGTCTCTCTTACCACACCTCCACCCCAGTAAAACTCAAAAAGTCAAGGGGTCTGAATACTTTCCGAAGGCACTGTATATATATTATATACATATGGCGTCAATAGGGAGCGTTGCTGCACAGCTATTTTCAGGTCTCTCCAGAGATGTTTAAGTCCGGGCTCTGGCTGGGCCTCTCAAGGACATTCAGAGACTTGTCCCGAAGCCACTCCTGCGTTGTCTTGGCTGTGTGCTTAGGTTCGTTGTCCTGTTGGAAGGTGAAACTTCGCCCCTGTCTGAGGTCCTGAGCGCTCTGGAGCAGGTTTTCATCAAGGATCTCTCTGTACTTTGCTCCGTTCATCTTTGCCTCAATCCTAACTAGTCTCCCAGTCCCTGCAGCTGAAAAACATCCCCACAGTATGATGATGCCACACCATGCTTCATGGTGCCAGGTTTCTTCCAGACGTGATTCAGGGCAAAGACTTTATTCTTGGTTTCATCAGACCAGAGAATCTTGTTTCGCATAGGCAGAGTCTTTAAGTGCCTTCTGCAAACTCCAAGTGGGCTGTCATGTGCCTTTTACTGAGGAGTGGCTTCCGTCTGGCCACTCTACCATAAAGGCCTGATTGGTGGAGTGCTGCAGAGATGGTTGTTCTTCTGGAAGGTTTTCCCATCTCCACAGAGAAACTCTAGACCTCTGTCAGAGTGACCATCGTATTCTTGGTCACCTCCCTGACCAAGGCCCTTCTCCCCTGATTAGTTTAGTGCCTTATTGCAAACAGGATGTATGTTTTGGTATATATTCTGTACAGGCATCCTTCTTTTCACTCTGTCATTTAGGTTAGTATTGTGGAGTAACTACAATGTTGTTGATTTATCCTGAGTTTTCTATCGCAGCCATTAAACTCTCTGTTTTAAAGTCATCCCTGAGCGGTTTCCTTCCTCTCCAGCAACTGAGTTAGGAAGGACGCCTGCATCTTTGCAGTGACTTGGTGTGTTGATACATCATCCTAACTGTAATTAACAGGATATCCAATGTTTGTTATTATTTTTAGTCATCTACCAATAGGTGTCCTTCTTTGCAAGGCGTTGGAAAACCTCCCTGGTCTTTGTGGTTGAATCTGTGTTTTGAATTTCACTGCTCGACTGAGGGATCTAACCAATAATTGTATGTGTGTGGTACAAAGATGAGGTAGTCTTTAAAAATCATGTTAAACACTATTATTGTACACATAGTTAGTCCATGCATTGTACACAGAGTTAGTCCATGCATTGTACACAGAGTGAGTCCTTATTATGTGACTTGTTAACCACATTCGTACTCCTGAACTTAATTAATTTAGGCTTGCCATAAAAGTTTCACTTTTTATTAATTTGTAAAAATGTCTTAGAACATAATTCTACTTTGAGATTATGGGGTATTGTGTGCATGCCAGTGACACAAAATCTAATTTGAATCCATTTTAAATGCAGGCTGTATCACAACAAATTGTGGAAAAAGTCAAGGGGTATGAATACCTTTTGAAGGAACTGTATGTCAACACCGACAGATCCCTTACTGTACAAGCAAAGCTTGTTTACACTACTGCTCCAACGTTTGGAATGAATTTATTCTGATACTGTATTATGTCATTTGTCAACAGGGGATTCGTTTGTTCTGATACTGTATTACATCATTTGTCAACAGGGTATTCATTTGTTCTGATACTGTATTATGTCATTTGTCAACCGGGGATTCATTTATTCTGTTACTGTATTACATCATTTGTCAACCGGGGAGATGCTGTATGAAATTACAATCTGTATACATAATAGATTGAGTAGCTACGAAACAAATTGTTCATGGAATAACCTATGAATTGGTTTGCAGCTGTGATATCGGTGATAGTAGGATTAATTTGCAAGGCAATGTGGCATCACAGTGATTATTTCATGTATCGACGTGATTATAAAAAATGTGTGAGAGACGAGGCATTTAATTCAGCCTAATTTCATTCATAAATGCATAATTTCCATAAAATGACGTTGTTTATGCTTTTTGATTTATGCTTAGAACATTTGTCTTATCTCAATGATTCATCACCCTAATTAAAAACACACTGCAGGCTGTAGCACTAGATACGCACGGTTCATTTTCTAGCATTCTCTAAATGGCATAAATGCTATTGTTTCCTCAAGTGATCAAATTCAACTTAAACATAATCCACTATCATTACCAAACCTTTTATCAACTACATCCTTGCCTAAATATGAAAATATATTTCACTGCTAAGTCATTAACCTCTAACGAGCACCTAGCCCGGGTCCGGGAGCACCCCCCCACACTGATTAGCATCGCTAGCATAGCGTCACAATTAAATAGTAGCATCTAAATATCATTAAATCACAAGTCCAAGACACCTAATGAAAGATACAGATCCTGTGAATAAAGCCACCATTTCAGATTTTTAAAATGTTTTACAGGGAAGACAAAATATGTAAATCTATTAGCTAACCACGTTAGCAAAAGACATCACTTTTCTAACTCCATCAGTTTCTTACTCCATCAGGTGCTATCACCAATTCGGCTAAACTAAGATATTGACCAAGAAACTAACCAAGAAAAAACCTGATCAGATGACAGTCTGATAACATATTTATGGTATAGGATAGTTTTTTTTTTTTAATTGTGCATTTTTCAGGTATAAATCACAGTTCTACATTGCAGCTGCAATCTGAAATAGTGCCGACGCAGCCAGAACAATTACAGAGACCAACGTCATATAACTAATTACTTATCTTAAAACATTTCAGAAAAAATACACAGCGTACAGATATTGAAAGCCCAACATCTGGTGAATCCAAACAATATTTCTGATTTATTAAATGTTTTATAGCGAAAACAAAATGTAGCGCTAAATTAGCATAGCCACGCCAGCCAGAACCAGCTGGGCGCCCACGACCAGTTCACATGCACGACAGATATATGAAATAACATCGTGAATTGGGTCTTACTATTGCTGATCTTTCATCAGAATGTTGATCAAGGTGTCCTTAGTCCTGATGAGTCGTTCAATCCATTCATAATGGCAACTTTCCCTCTTCATTTAGCATATGTACTGGTCGACTGGCCAAAGTAAAAAAAAGTCACAGAACGGAACACGGCAAAACTCCCGAAAAAATTCAAATAATCTGATTAAACTATATTGAAAAAACATACATTAAGATGATATGGTCACATGTATCAAACAAACTTCGAGACGGAGATAGTTTTCATCCGTAACGGCAGCAAAACAGTAGACAATCGCACCTCCAAATCGCGCGATTCAGAGAACCGGAAGTTGTCGGTCACGCCAAAGAAATAGGTCTTATTTCACGTCAGTACAAGATAAACAAAAAATTTCTCCTCTGACGTCCTCTTGACACCCAGAGGAAGACGAATGAAGTGTGTTTCGGGTCATAGGTGGCGTGACCATATATAGGCAGAGCGTTGAAGCGAGCATACACATCTTGCATTCTTCTTCTTGGTCAGGGAAAGTGCTGTCAAATGACTTCTGTTTCACTCAGAGACAAAATTGAAACGGTTTTAGAAACTATAGATTGTTTTCTATCCAATGGTATTAATTATATGCATATAGTAAGAGCAATAATTGAATAAGAGGCAGTTTAATCTGTAGAGGAAATTATGCTAATGCGAAAACAGCACCCCCTGTATTCTCAAGAAGTTTTTAAGCTTTAACCAAATATATAACGCTGTAAGCTGTAATATCAGTCCATGCTATTTAATGTACTCCCGAGATAAACTTTGAAGTTAGGCAATAAACTACTTCTCTGATAGAAAGCGGCCTATGTGGCATCGATATTAGTCCAGAAAATGTATTCTAGTGTCAAAATTGACAACAAAGTAGGAATCATTAGGATCATTTTGCTTATAAAGTCAGTCTCTGAGGTTGAGTTTCGATTTCGACAATGCTCAGTAGCCCACTAACACGTGATACACAGCTGCAGGGATTGCGCTCTATCAAATCCCACGACGGAACACATAACAGATTTCTTAAGTTACACTACATACTGTATATATTTACAAAATAAATGTGGATACCCCTTCAAATTAGTGGATTCAGCTATTTCAGCCACACCGTTGCTGACAGGTGTATAAAATCGAGCACACAGCCATGCAATCTCCATAGCTAAACATTGGCAGTAAAATGGCTTCACCGAAGAGCTCGTTGAATTTCAAGTTGGTACCGTCATAAGACTCCACATTTCCAACAAGTCAGTTGTTGAATTTCTGCCCTGCTAGTACTGCCCCGGTAAACTGTAAGTGCTGTTATTGTGAAGTGGAAACGTCTAGGAGCAACAACTGCTCAGCCGCGAACTGGTAGTAGGGCTGTTGCGGTGACCGTATTACCACCACACCGGCAGTCAAATTCCACGTGACCATTTAATCACAGTAATTAGGCTTCTCCAAGCTCTGATGCTGCTGATGGCCATTTGTAGCCGACCAAACTTACTCACTGTGTGTAGCAGGGATCGGACCAAGACGCAGCGTGGTAAGTGTCCATGTTTTAATATAATAAACTGAACATGACACAATACAAAATAACAAAGAGAATCTAACCGAAAACAGTCCCGTGTGGCACAAACACTGACACAGGAAACAAACACCCACAAACCAACAGTGAAAACAGGCTACCTAAATATGGTTCCCAATCGGAGACAATGAAAAACACCTGCCTCTGATTGAGAACCATATCAGGCCAAATGACAAACCTAAACATAGAAATGTTGGATGAAATGCATGCCCAAATTAAACAGCCTGCTTCTCGGCCCCAGAAGATATGATATGCATATAACTGCTATATTTGGATAGAAAACACTCTAAAGTTTCCAAAACTGTTAAAACAGTGTCTGTGAGTATAACAGAATTGATTTGGCAGGCGAAAACCTGAGAAGAATCCATTCAGGAAGTAGTTTTCTTTTTGGTTTTGTAGTTTTCTATTCAATGCCATTACAGTATCCATTGACTTAGGACTGAAATTGCAGTTTCTTTGCCTTCCACTAGATGTTGTCTGAAAAATTAGGAAGTAAGAGCAGTCTGAATGAGTGGACCATAAAGTGTCATAGAGCTTTTTCATGCGCGAGACTGACAGAGTGCCTTTCTTGTTAACCTTTTATATTGACGACGTTATTGTCCGGTTGAAATACACTGCTCAAAAAAATAAAGGGAACACTTAAACAACACAATGTAACTCCAAGTCAATCACACTTCTGTGAAATCAAACTGTCCACTTAGGAAGCAACACTGATTGACAATAAATTGCACATGCAGTTGTGCAAATGGAATAGACAAAAGGTAGAAATTATAGGAAATTAGCAAGACACCCCCAATAAAGGAGTTGTTCTGCAGTTGGTGACCACAGACCACTTCTCAGTTCCTATGCTTCCTGGCTGATGTTTTGGTCACTTTTGAATGCTGCCGGTGCTTTCACTCTAGTGGTAGCATGAGACGGAGTCTACAACCCACACAAGTGGCTCAGGTAGTGCAGCTCATCCAGGATGGCACATCAATGCGAGCTGTGGCAAGAAGGTTTGCTGTGTCTGTCAGCGTAGTGTCCAGAGCATGGAGGCGCTACCAGGAGACAAGGCAGTACATCAGGAGACGTGGAGGAGGCCGTAGGAGGGCAACAACCCAGCAGCAGGACCGCTACCTCCGCCTTTGTGCAAGGAGGATTAGGAGGAGCACTGCCAGAGCCCTGCAAAATGACCTCCAGCAGGCCACAAATGTGCATGTAGCGGCTCAAACGGTCAGAAACAGACTCCATGAGGGTGGTATGAGGGCCCGACGTCCACAGGTGGGGGTTGTGCTTACAGCCCAACACCGTGCAGAACGTTTGGCATTTGCCAGAGAACACCAAGATTGGGAAATTTGCCACTGGCGCCCTGTGCTCTTCACAGATGAAAGCAGGTTCACATGCACGTGACAGACGTGACAGAGTCTGGAGACACCGTGGAGAACGTTCTGCTGCCTGCAACATCCTCCAGCATGACCGGTTTGGCGGTGGGTCAGTCATGGTGTGGGAGGCCGCACAGCCCTCCATGTGCTCGCCAGAGGTAGTCTGACTGCCATTAGGTACCAAGATGAGATCCTCAGACCCTGTGAGACCATATGCTGGTGCGGTTGGCCCTGGGTTCTTTCTAATGCAAGACAATGCTAGACCTCACGTAGCTGGAGTGTGTCAGCAGTTCCTGCAAGAGGAAGGCATTGATGCTATGGACTGGCCCGCCTGTTCCCCAGACCTGAATCCAATTGAGCACATCTGGGACAACATGTCTTGCTCCATCCACCAACGCCACGTTGCACCACAGACTGTCCAGGAGTTGGCGGATGCTTTAGTCCAGGTCTGGGAGGAGATCCCTCAGGAGACCATCCGCCACCTCATCAGGAGCGAGCCCAGGCGTTGTAGGGAGGTCATACAGGCACGTGGAGGCCACACACACTACTGAGCCTCATTTTGACTTGTTTTAAGGACATTACATCAAAGTTGGATCAGCCTGTAGTGTAGTTTTCCACTTTAATTTTGAATGTGACTCCAAATCCAGACCTCCCTGGGTTGATAAATTTGATTTCCATTGATCATTTTTGTGTGATTTTGTAGTCAGCACATTCAACTATGTAAAGAAAAAAGTATTTAATAAGAATGTTTCATTCATTCAGATCTAGGATCTGTTATTTTAGTGTTCCCTTTATTTTTTTGAGCAATGTATTATCGATTATTTAGGCTGAAAACAACCTGAGGATTGATTATAAACACCGTTTGACATGTTTCTATGAACTTTACGGATACAACTTGGATTTTTTTGTCTGCCTGTTTTGACTGCGTTTGAGCCTGTGGATTACTGAAGAAAACGCGCGAACAAAACAGAGGTTTTTATATATAAAGAGACTTTATCAAACAAAAGGAACATTTATTGAGTAAATGAATGTCTGCTGAGTGCAACCATATGAAGATCATCAAAGGTAAGGGATTAATTCTATCTCTATTTCTGACTTGTGTAACTCTTCTACTTGGCTGCTTACTGTTTGTAATGATTTGTCTGCTGGGCTATGTAATCAAATAATCGTAAGGTATGCTTTCGCCGTAAAGCATTTAAGAAATCTGACACCGTGGTTGGATTCACAAGAAGTTAATCTTTAAACCTATGTAAAATATGTTTTGTTTTCTGAATTTTGATGGTGGTTTCTGGTGACACTGTCAATGATTTATTTAGAATTCACAGCACACTTAACCAGCATGGCTACCACAGCATTCTGCAGCAATACGCCATCCCACCTTGTTTGCATTTAGTGGGACTATAATTTATTTTTCAACAGGACAATGACCCAAAACACACCTCCAGGCGGTGTAAGGGCTATTTGACCAAGTAGAGTGATGGAGTGCTGCATCAGATGACCTGGGCTCCACAATTACCTGACCTCAACCCAATTGAGATGGTTTGGGATGAGTTGGTTACTACATGATTCCACATCTGTTACTTCACAGTTTTGATGTCTTCACTATTATTATACAATGTAGAAAATAGTAAAATAAAGAAAAACCCTTGAATGAGTAGGTGTGTCCAAACGTTTGACTGGTTCTGTATATTATTTAGTATATGTAAAGAATTATATATTATCACTTGTGAATTATATATATATCACTTGTGAATGAAACCTAGCATAAGAAACAATGCCTTTTTTTGCCACTTTTTCTAATCATAGTTGCACACCGCATGTAGCCTAGCCCATAGGCATATATGTTTTGATATGATTTGTATCACAAGTGGCAAAATAACTTCTTAAAATGAACCACATTAATCCGCTTTACAAGGAGTATAGTGCCAAACTGGCATACATAAGCAGTGCGTGAGTTTCAAGTTTGGGGAAGATAATTTTCACAATTAAAATGCGCCTCTATAAAAAAAGCATTACATGCATAACCGCATTTGAGGTCACTTTTGATAATGGTGTTTTCCCGCTAATGGAACATTTGCGCATATAGCCTACTGCCATGTGCGCATTCCTGCGCTTATAATGTGAAGAAATAGCCTAGTATTTTATCACATTTTAAGGTAAATGTTCTGATCTGTTGCGTCAGCCACATTGCTTATAAAAGTTTTTTGATGCTAGTGGCTGTATTAATTTGGGATCTATTGCATCCCACATCTGTCCCAGACTATGGAATATTTATTTCTCGCAGAGAATAGAATAGGTTGACTTTATTATTATGGGGGATATTAGATTGACATAGGCTAGTGCTTTTGCTGTTCGTTAGGTCTACTTATCTTGTTGACTGACAAAAAGTAAATGTGGACAGTTCTTCCAATATCTTCAATATGCATCTTGGAGTTGAGTCCCTGATGTGTCTGTCTTCACTTGTAGCCTGTGAGAAAGGGCACAACGGCCACAAAAGGCACGTTTTTGTTGAGGGTGCATTACGGCCACACAAAGGGAATGCTGCCGTGAAATTCGAGGCATTATCAATTGCTTGTCAAATTGTGAATGAGAGACTGTTTTTTGAGCAGGCGGTACACACTCAAAGCAGAGTTCATGCCTTTCAAGCAAACTTTTTTTCAAGTCATCATTAGAGTTGCATCTTGCAGCCTTACAATGTATTAAATATCAAAACATATAGCCCAAGGTTTGTAGAACAACTAAAGTTAAATTAATAGCTCTGAATTAAGCATATAGGAGTACTACTTCTATTTTTAATTTTTCAAATTAAAGTACTACTTCTATTTTAAATTTTTCTGAATTTTTCAGAATAGCCGTATGTGCGCAGTCCCTCAAATCGTTTGGAGAAAATATTCTTTCCATTTTATTCAGCTTTGTTCAATTGTAGTCTTCATACCATAAAAACATATAAAATAATGCCACGGAATTTTAAGCAAATCTTTTCTCCTAAATTAACTTGTGTAGCCCAAAGCCATTTGGCATAGCCAGAGTATGCTATTCTGTTCTTCTGAAATAGACTACATTTTCTTCATAGCATGCTTCTTTAGACCTGTCTAAAGTAAATCATGAATTTGTTATGAAGGTGTAGGCTATTTTACATGGATTTATTAGACTTTTTGAAATATAGATGTTCCAAAGGTCTGCATCAGTGGCTTGTAGGCTGTGTGTGGAAGCCAGTTACCGTGAGACCTACAGTTATTAGCTTGACAATCACCGGCTGATGACATTTCGTGACCGCCACAGCCCTAGGTGGTAGGCCACATAAGCTCATAGAACGGTACCGTCGAGTACTGAGGTGCATAGCACGTACAAATCGCCTGTCTTCGGTTGCAACATTCTCTACCGAGTTCCAAACGTCTTCTGGATGCAACGTCAGCACAAGAACTGTTCGTTGGAAGCTTCATGAAATGGGTTTCTGTGGCTAAGCAGCCGCACATAAGCGCAATGCCAAGTGACGGCTGGAGTGGTGTAAAGCTTGCCACCATTGGACTTTCGAGCAGTGGAAATGCTATCTCTGGAGTGATGAAATCATGCTTCACCATCAGGCAGCCCGAATCTTGTTTTGGAAGTTGCCAGGAGAACGCTACCTGTCTGAATGCATAGTGCCAACTATAAAGTTTGGTGGTGGAGGAATAATGGTCTGAAGCTGTTTTTCAGAGTTTGGGCTAGGCCCCTTAGTTCCAGTGAAGGGAAATATTAATGCTACAGCATACAATGATATTCTATACGATTCTGTGCTTCCAACTTTGTTGCAACAGTTTGGGAAAGGCCCTTTCCTGTTTCATCATGACAATGCCCCCATGCACAAAGCAAGGACCATACAGAAATGGTTTGTCGAGATCGGTGTGGAAAACTTGACTGGCCTGCACAGAAACCTAACCTCAACCCCATCGAACACGAGCCAGGCCTAATTGCCCAACATCTGTGCCCGACCTCACTAATGCTCGTGGCTGAATGGAAGCAAGTTCCCGGAGCAATGTTCCAACATCTCGTGGAACGCCTTCCCAGAAGAGCGGAGACTGTTATGGCAGCAAAGGGGGGACCAACTCTATATTAATGTCCATGATTTTGTAAAGAGATGTTCGACGAGCAGGTGTCTACATACTTTTGGTCATGTAGTGTATCTTAGATTCAAAGCCAGGAATACTGGCTTTGTTGCAATGGTGTCTCATGGGGGACAAACATCAGTAACTGCCACATCAAACTCCAACCCCCAAGACTGAAATATTGTTTTTCTTAATTGGTGCGTTTTGTTGCTCTTTAAGAACTCCTCCACGCTGTGATTACACTCTCTCCTACCCAACTATTTGACACATGTCCACACATCTACAGTTCAAGTTGGGGAATGGCAAGTGCTTTCAGCACATGAGTTTAATTGGAACGCATTAGATCCCCATACCTATGTTTTAGAAGTAAACTAGGAAGATCAGCATCCAAATTATCCATGCAGGTCATATCGTCAAACATCTACAGAGTGTAAGAGATCTTCAGAGGAATACATGGAGGTGGAAATGTGATGTATTCCTATAGGGACCTCATTAGTGTCTATTGAATGTTCTAATTAACAAGCTACAGTGCATACATGTTACAAGTTTGGCTACTTCAGCGGTTCAACTATGTGAAAGGTGTCAGTTACTTGCTATCAATAACACTTAGACTGACTAATGGGAACATTTGAGAATCAGATGATGCCATTTCCTGGAAAAACAATTAGTCAAAAACAGCCGAAATCTGTAACTTAAGCAAATGTCTGAGTTACTCTTAAGTTTCAGACCAAAGCCCTTTATCAAGGAAGTAAAACATACATTATATCAGCTTGGCTTTGGTTTCAAACAAATATCCTCTCAGTGCAAATCCATTCCAGTGATAATGATCAATTTGAGCAACAATTCTGACATCGTGGTGCCAATAAGACATGCTACAGTATGACACTTAACTAGTATGGATGTGAATGTTCTCATTAAACAAGAGTTCTCAAGCTCTGGATGGGACTTGATTAGGTAAAGAACACTGCTAATGAAATAGCTAAGATGAAATGCTGCTCAGTACACATCAAACATTTAGACATCTTGGAAATGTGTTATTATAATGTCCATGTCTTGCCTTTCAGTCACAGGGAAGCCTGGACAAACAGGCAAAAGTGCATCCCAGAAAATGACAAGCAATTGAATATGTCAACAATTAAAGAGCCTTTTAAGTGTCCCATCAAATTGGATGAGTCTCCGATGCCTTATTATCGCTGTCATCTAGTCAACAGTATCGGTCTCCAAGACGATACTGTAGACTGGGAAGACAGCTGTGTCATTGCCGACTCAAGCAAAAGCATAGCAGAAAAATAGTAATTAAAACTAAATCAATGAAATGCTCATTTAAAAAAAAGAGTTAACTTGCGTGAGCTCTCCTAAAGACAAATGATCTACCTTCATTTTGTCATTTAAAAAAATACAAAATCATGTAATTCTGGATGTTTTACAATGCATTTAACTTTGGATATTCCTATATATCAAATCAAAGTGTATTTGTCACTTGCGCTGAATTCAACAGGTGTAGACCTTACAGTGAAATGCTTACTTACAGGCCCTAACCAACAGTGAAATTTTTAAGTAAAAAATTGGTATTAGGTGAACAATAGATAAGTAAAAAAACAACAGTAAAAAGACAGAGAAAAAGCTGAAGCTGAAGTACCTTGGTCCATATCTGAGAAGTTTGTCCATAGAGAAGACCCATAATAAATACTTAAAGTCAACATTCCAAACAACATCATACATAGTGTATAGACTTTGGAGCTCAACAGAGTGGTTTGGTATTCAACCGACAGATCCCATACCTTGTTTGTACTTCAACAGTAGTTCCCATATCCCCCTCCGGGCGTATGGGTCCACCCCCGCTGTGGGTTCATCCAGGATGACGATGTTGGACCCTCCCACGAATGCGATTGCCACCGACAATTTCCTCTGCATTCCCCCTGAGAGAGGACACAGTTCACATTTGGTCACTTTCTGCTCCCTTCAAATGACACATATCCCCAATTCCAAATTGACCCCTGGCCCCTACACCCTAGACACTTGTGTTGTGGATCTTAATGAATTGAATAGATATAGGGAAACAGGTACGATTAGAAGAGGACTTTTTCTGCCCTTGAGAGAACATACAATTCCAAATCAACTTCTGGCCCCTAGCTCCTGGTATCTGTTTCTCCACCGTTCCCTCTGATAGGGTAGCTGGAATTTTAACCATATTGTGTAAAATGATCCAATCATTTCAGATCCATGCAGTGGGGCTACATTGTCTTCAAGTTTTATTTATTTCCTTTAAAATGTGTCAGAGTTAGACCTGAAAACCAGGTGTGTGGACTTCCTAGCTAATCAATGACCTTATTGATCGATACAGGGAAGAAACGAGAACCAAGAGACTGAAATGAAAACTAGCATTTACAGTGGCCCTCAGACTAGGCCTGATCAATTTTGACATTTAAAAAGCATATCTGTGTTCATTCTGATCAATTTCTTTGAGGTTTGGTCTTGATATCACTTACAGTTTGTCAGCTTTTTTCTTTCATAAAGGTTACGTTTTTGGTTGAAATCAAAACCAGCAGGTGTCTTTCTCAATAAGGACAAGAAAACACTGTCATAGAATGGCAAGGTATGTACTGTAGCTAATGGTCAGTTTGACATTTTGCTACAGATAGTACAAGCACATGAAACAATTATACTATTGATCGACAGTGTTATTGCCAGTGTGAATATCACACCTTCCAAGCAGATTGCACATCACATACACAAATCCTATGCTGCCTGCTGCTACTCTGTACTCTATTTTACTCATATTGTTATCTATCCTGATGCCTAGTCACTTTACCCTGCTTTCGTGTACATATCTACCTCAAATACCTTATATTATTTATCCTGATGCCTAGTCACTACTCTGCTTTTATGTACATATCTACCTCTTACATTTGAGTCATCATTCTTATCAAGAGCGACTTAGAGTAGTGAGTGCATACGTTTTAGTACTGGTCCCCCCAGTACGAAAACGCAACCCTGGCGTTGCAAGCACCACGCTCAACCAACTGAGTCACACGTGACTATGCACCTATCCTGATGCATAGTCACTTTAACCTGCCTTGATGTATATATCTACCTCAAATACCTCAAACCCCTGCACATTGATCTGGTACTGGTACTCCGTGTATGTAGCTCAATTCTTGAGTATTTTCTTCCTCTCGTGTTACTATTTTTCTTTATTATTATTATTTTATAACTCTGCATCGTTGGGAAGGGCTTGTAAGCAAGCATTTCACGGTAAAGTCTACACGCGTTGCATTCGGCGCGTGTGACAAATAAAATTTGATTTGTTAACAAGCAGATACACAATCGGGTTTCTTCACCATTTGTGTATCGGGATAATGACTTTCCATCAGGCCATTAGGTCTGTCGTCTCATTTTTATTTGACATGTACTTTCCTCACATTAAAAAGGTTGGATGGAAACCTGACACAGAACAGCACAGGCTCACACTCTGGGAGCTGTTGTGAATGTGTCTTGTGTTGTGCTAATGTTGTGGAAATGTCAGACTAGATTAACCTTGAATGTCATATTTCAGTGATTTTGTTCACATGCAACCCATGACTGGAGCCAATTTATCAAGCATATTGTTTGCCCCCCAGACAATGGATTCTACACCTGCATTTCCACACACACGCATGCGTGCACACAGTTTGACAAGTGGTGGCTCGGGGACAGAGTTACCTAATGAAAATGTTATAGAAAGTTACATTTGTGCATGATCGCATTCCCTGGACACACACACGCACCTGACAGGTTCTTGGCAAATTCCTTGCGTTTGTGTGGCAGCCCGACATCCTTGATCATTTGGTCAATCTCTGTTTTCACTTCATCTCGGCTTCGTCCCTTTAATCTGGAGTAGAAGTAGATGTGTTCCTCCACTGTAAGGCTAAGAAGCAGAAAAAAGGATTTGATTGATCAAATGTACAAAAAGTGGATCCAATATTTTCTGCATTTCCAGACAAGTGACAATAATAATAATAATAAAATGTTTGATTATATATTATTTGAAATATATATTATTTCATTGTGCTTAAAGTTACACGGGATAGTCACTCTTGAACTAAACTTCAAATGAACTTTAACTGCTATAACAAGATCATATGGTCCTTCATGACTCATAGATGACTTATTAGCGCCCTCATCATCAACTCTCAACCTGTCATATTAACACAATCCACACAACTCTGACACCACTGTTTCCACTCCAGCCAGCCAACTCCATTCATATGTCACAAACTTTTGCGGAATCATCTTGACTGCCAAGCCGGCGAGCATATCTGTGCGTACGTTTTAGCGTCTAGCCTACTTCCCGTACACATGAATATTGAGAGCCCCAGTTTAATTATAGACACTTCAGTTCTGTTGGGATAAATATTAATGGCCATATTTTGCCCGGTACTCAGTCATAATCATGATGTAAGAGACATGAGGCGTCGGAGGTCGCAGGTGATCACTCAGCAAAGGGGAAAATGGAAGAGAACCCGATTATGAAAGGGCATAGCGAACAATGTCAGCCTGTGAGTCTGCATTGTGGTTGATAATGACACTATTAGAGGGAAGAAAGTGGATGGAATGAAAAAAGCTTAGTTTGAAGTAGGCACGAGGATGGGTGAGAACATCGCAATGATTTGAGATGCAAGTTACTATAGATGTTTCATTTGGAATACGTCCAACATTAACTGTGACATAACATTTTCATGAAAATTGTCTAATTGTAAACATGTTTCTTCCTGTTGAGAAGAGGCCATATAACCAGATTACAATCAGCTGGTCTCTTTTACACCAAGAAACCAAGAAGTCTTTTCATATCAACATTTAGAGACCACGGGGGTCTGTCATATTTCGGCTGTTATCTGTTCAGACCTTTGCAAAACGTCCTTATACAACCAGTGCACAACCTGCCCATGACATAGTGATGTCATTGCAACAAGTTTTGCCTGCTGGGATATTGAAAGTTTATTGAAGAGGTGATTGAGCGATATCGATCCACTTGTTGAATGCCACTTACTCATTGAATAAGACATTGTGCTGAGGGCACATTCCCAGATGCTTTCTAATGGTGTCCATGTCTGTGCGGATATCATAGCCGTTTATTAGAGCGGTCCCTGACGTCGGAGCGAAGAGTCCTGTCAGGATCGACCTATAAGACAAAAGGAGAACAAGAAAATGTGCTGGGAAAGTGTGACGTCATTTTCACTTCCGTATCTATAGAAACGGAATCGAAAACCTTCATAAAACGCATTGTGTATAAGTAAATTAATCCACAATTATGAATATAATTTTATATACACTTCTGTATATCTTAAATAACCACATTTTCTGTTTTTTGATTATATAATCTGGAAGTCCAGTCAAAAACAGAAAAAGTGAATATGAAAGTGATGGCGGAAATAGACGTCACTTTCCCAGTGTATAAGAACTAATCAACAAAATGTGTCATGGTTGGCTAATCAATCAACAGAATTCACATATTTAATTGTGAGGATAGACATGATAGAGTAATCTCATTACAGCTGCAGTGAAGTTGCATCTTTAAAAAGTGAATTAACTGTAAACAGCTTGTGAAAACAATGTAACCCGTCAAGTATAATTCCCTCTCACTTTCCACTCGCAGTTTAGTCATCTTTCAAACTCAGCACAAAGTAAGAGCAAGATTTTATTTTATGTGTACTTCATTATTTCAAGAAGAAATCAGAGTTAAATGAACTAGATGAAACAAATGTGCAAATCATTGCGTTTATTTTTGTTGCACAATACATTTGAAGTACTATGTAATGTGTCCTCATGTGCTACCATGGAGAGCTGCCAGTTTGTAAGTCCTTTCCTCACCTCTCCACTGTAATAGCTGTGTGTTGAGCTTTCTGGGGCAAAATGGCTGCTGTGGCATCACCCAGGTGGGTGTTACACATTGGCAGTGGATGAGGTGAGTTGCATTCATACAATGATGTAAAGCTCTAAAAAGGGGAAATCCACTCAAAAACTCTCTTTAGGTATTTTTTTCAGTTTGAGGCAATTTGACCTTTAAGTTTTAAAAACCTAGAAGAGCACTACATAAATTCAGTCCATTTGTATTATTGTGTTACTTACATGGTGGTTGTTTTTCCTGCCCCATTGTGACCAAGGAAAGAGGTGATGTGATTCTCGAAGAAGTCCACAGTTAGTCCATCCACTGCAAGCTTTTTCCCAGTTTTATAGATCTTTACAAGGTTCCTGATTGAGACTCCTGCCTTCATATTGAGTGGTGGCTTTTCCAAATAATCTTTTGAAAAAAAGAAGACGTACCTTATTCTCCTCATGACAAAATAAGGAATGTGACAATATGTCACGTGTCATTAATGCATATATAGAAAGTAAATAACAAATACATGTGCCTGTACAGCTCAGTAGGTAGAGCATGGCACTTGCAACGCCAGGTTTGTGGGTTCAACTCCTGAGGCCACCCATAAGTTGTTAGGCCCCTGCCATAAGTAAAATATATGCACAGATGACTAAGTCGCTGATGATTAAGTCTTTGTTCTGTATCTATGGACACGACCCAGTCGTTCGTCCTAAGTGTTCCATTGCCATACTGGTTGGCAACGTTCTTATCCCTTGCTTGCTAGCTAGCCAATTACGGCTAATTTACAGTCATGTCAAACAGTGCAGACAGAATAACAGAAAAGTAGCTGAATTTGCTGTTATTTTTTTACCTGTTTTCTAATGACATTTATTTGGATACATCCATAACAATAAAGTAATGACTCGCGATTTCGCCTGGTATAGAAAACGTGCTCACTCGTCTGGACACTGTTGTTCAGAGGAGCTAGCCAACAACACAGCTACAGTAACACAATCACTTCTAACTGATGCTGGAAAGACAGCAAATAGCTGCGTTTCGTGTGACTTGTTTTCTATTGGCATTTCTTTGTATATATCCATAAAAATGATGCCAGATGATTCATGATTTTGACTGGCTGGGAAAAGATGCCTGCGTGTCTGTCTCGTCCTGACTCCCAACACCTTCAGTACTATGGGACAGCTGGAGATCAAATTTCAATATTGAAACAATGTTGCAAATGTTGGAGAGACAGACAGCAAGTTTTATACAAATCTCCTCTGTTGAAAACTAAAATGTTAGTCTAAAAGAAATGCGAGATGATGTCTCGATGCTTTTTATAGTGATCAAGTTTGATGAGGCAGTGGATTGCGCAGTCAGATGGAACAGAGTAAATAGGCATTTTAATGTCATAGATTTAGCCGGTGGTAATTTGTGGAATAGACACCGGCTGGAATGGGGTTATAACCAATCAGCATTCAGGGTTAGACCCATCTGTTGTATAATATTATTTTACTATTACATTAATAAAATGAAATTAGACTTTTGATTCATGTCCTCAGAAAAGCTACATAATAAATAATATTCCACACAGAATCTACCCACAGCTCAATAATTATATTTCCTTAATTACATAAAAAAAAGGTGTCTGCTATTATAACAAAAGGTAATTTATATACATTTTTATGTTACCGGTGTTGTGTGACACAAATAACAATAATTCTCAGAATAACACAATCAGTCTTGACTTCATTAGTGACACACTGTGTCACATTTCCTGTTGGCTACCCCCTTTCTGCTGTTCCCAGGAGCAGGTGTGAGGCTCACTTAGCACCTTCCATGCTCACTTAACATAGGCAAATCATGTTTTTGACTGCACTGGGCCTTTAACATTTACTAATGAGGCTTTGACTTTCCAAGCTCAGCCTTGTTTTTCCCCAACCATTCTCTTTCTCCATTATTATCCAACACACAACCAAGGTGGTAACAATCAGGCGTCTAATTCTAATTAACTAGACTTATTTAGATTGCAAACAGTCTGTGATTGTAATGACCTGTGTTAAACCAGACAAATGAATAAATGTTGCGTAATGCCTGATTGAATAGATCCACTATGGGATTGAGTGTGTGTTTGTGCAAAGGTGTGTGCGTGAAAAACTGCCTACTATACCGGTGTATTCAATGGGGTCCTTGAACTGACTGGGGTCAGCATTGGGCGCCGGTGAAGTCCCACACCAATAGGAGGCGGTGAATGGGAAGTACCACGGCTTTGCTATTCCATATTGGCCTGTGATCAAGCATGGAGAAACATCATTCACATTTTAATAACAGCTTGGCTTGAGGGATGGCGCTTTGCAGTGCATATTTCCATCCAGCAAGACTGGCACAAATCCCCCTTTTTTTTAATTAGAGAAGATGAGATGAATACATTATGGCAATCTGCTGGGATATTATATATATTTTCTGATTATTGACCAAAGTTGTTTTGGCAAGAGAGGAGCGTATCAGTTCTGTGTACTCTGTGGATTTCATAATTACAGTATAACATACAGGTAACTGCCAAGATAAAGGAAACACCAACTTAGAGTGTCTTAATAGGGCGTTGGACCAACACATAAATTCCACAAGTGTCTGGAAATCTATTGAAGGGATGCGACACCATTCCTACAAGAGAATTTCCATCATTTGGTGTTTGTTGTTGGTGGTGGTGGAGAACGCTGTCTCAGGCGCTGCTCCAGAATCTCCCGTAAGTGTTCAATTAGGTTGAGATCTGGTGACTGAGATGGCCATGGCATATGGTTTACATCGGTTTCATGTTCATTCAGTGACCACTCGTGCCCTGTGGATGGGGGTTATTGTCATTATATGTGGGCATTGCCATGGTAGCCAAAATAATGGCCTACCCAGCATTTTTATACATGATGGGACGTTAATTGATTAATTAACTCAGGAACCACACCTGTGTGGAAGCACCTACTTTCAATATACTTTACATCCCTCATTTACTCAAGTGTTTCCATTATTTTGCAGGTACCTGTACATTTTGTGTATAAAATATACTGAACAAAAATATAAACGCAACATTTTCAAAGATTTTACTAAGCTACAGTTCTTATAAGGAAATCAGTCAATTGAAGTAAATTTTGTAGGCCCTAATCTATGAATTTCACATGACAGGGCAAGGTTGCGCGCACTAGGGAGCCATGTCCAGCCAATCAGAATGAGTTTTTCCAGACAAAAGGGCTTTGTTACAGACAGAAATACTCCTCAGAAGGGACTGGGCTAGAGGGGTTACACATGGTTTGCGGTTGTGAGGCCGATTGGACGTACTGCCAGATTCTTTAAAACAACAACGGAGGCAGCTTATAGTAGAGAAATTAACATTCAATTCTCTGGAAAGAGCTCTGGTGGACACATCTGGCATATGTGGCATTGTGTTGTGTGACAAAACTGCACATTTTAATGTGGCTTTTTAATGTCCCCAGCACAAGGTGCACCTGTGTAATGATCATCCTGTTTAATCATCTTCTTGATATGCCACACCTGTCAGGTGAATGGATTAATTTGGCAAAGGAGACATGCTCATTAAAATGGAGATCAAATTTGTGCAATGTTTTTTAAATAAAGTTTTTGTGCATATGGAAAATGTTGGATTTGTTTTTCTTCAGCTCATTAAACATGGAACCAACACTTTACATTTTGCATTTTTATTTTTGTTCAGTGGAGTTTAACATACTTTACACACTTTTCCCCCAAGATCAGAGTACTATATTCATCACAACCCAGTGGGCACAGACGTCAGTTCAACGTCTATTTTTTATTTACATTTGGTTGACTTGACAACAAATATAAATTCTACGTAAAATCAAAGAAACATGTCACCATGTCATTGGACATGTCAATTCCCTTATGTTGATGACTTTTTCAAATCCAATCAGTGTTCCATGTTGATTCAATGTCATTACATTGAAGTATTTTGTTGAAATGAAGTGGAAACTGTTCCCTTTATGTACATTATGTTCATATTGGTGGGATAATATATTTATCCACATTACCAGTCAAAGGTTTGGACACACCTACCCATTCAAGGGTTTTGCTTTATTTTTTACATTGTAGAATAATTGTGAAGACATCAAAACTATGAAATAACACATGGAATCATGTAGTGACCAAAAAAGTGTAAAACAAACCAAATTATATTTTATATTTGAGATTCTTCAAAGTAGCCACCCTTTGCCTTGATGACAGATTTGCACCCTCTTGGCATTCTCTCAACCAGCTTCACCTTGAATGTTTTTCCAACAGTCTTGAAGGAGTTCCCACATATGCTGAGCACTTGTTGGCTGCTTTTCCTTCACTCTGCGATCCAACTTATCCCAAACCATCTCAATTGGGTTGAGGTCGGGGGATTGTGGAGGCCACTCCATCACTCTCCTTCTTGGTCAAATAGCCCTTAGACAACCTGGAGGTGTGTTGCGTCATTGTTCTGTTGAAAACAAATGATAGTCCCACTAAGCGCAAACCAGATGGGATGGCGTATCACTGCAAAATGCTGTGGTAGCCATGCTGGTTAAGTGTGCCTTGTATTCTAAATAAATTACCAA
The DNA here is from genome assembly GCF_029448725.1 of Salvelinus fontinalis. Lineage (NCBI taxonomy): Eukaryota > Metazoa > Chordata > Actinopteri > Salmoniformes > Salmonidae > Salvelinus > Salvelinus fontinalis. The sequence goes on along the minus strand of NC_074700.1, from coordinate 15,032,090 downwards.
CAGTGTCAACAGCAAAGCACCACCACACCATCACACCTTCTCCTCCATGCTTCACGGTGGGAGCCACACATGTAGAGATCATCCATTCACCTACTCTTCGTCTCACAAAGACACAGCGGCTGTAACCAAACATCTCTAATTTGGACTCATCAGACCAAAGGACAGATTTCCACCGGTCTAATGTACATTGCTCGTGTTTCTTGGCCCAAGCAAGTCTGTTCTTCTTACTGGTGTCCTTTAGTAGTGGTTTCTTTGCATCAATTTGACCATGAAGGTCTGATTCACGCAGTCTCCTCGGAACAGTTGATGTTGAGATGTGTCTGTTACTTGAACTCTATGAAGCATTTATTTGGGCTGCAATCTGAGGTGCAGTTAACTCTAATGAACTTATCCAGCAGAGGTAACTCTGGGTCTTCATTTCCAGTGGCGGTCCTCATGAGAGCTTGTTTCATCATAGCATTTAATGGTTTTTGTGACTTCACCTGAAGGTCTTTTCAAATTATTGACATTTTACGGATTGACTGACCTTCATATCTTAAAGTAATCATGGACTGTCGTTTCTCTTTGCTTATTTGAGCTGTTCTTGCCATAATATGGACTTGGTATTTTACCAAATAGGGCTATCTTCTGTATACCACCCTTACCTTGTCACCCTTACCTCATGAAGCTGGTTGAGAGAATGCTAAGAGTGTGCAAAGCTGTCATCAAGGCAAAGGGTGGCTAATATAAAGAAAATATGGCATATATTTTGATTTGTTTAACGCTATTTTGGTTATTACATGATTCCATGTGTTATTTCTTCACTATTATTATACAATGTACAAAATAGTAAAAATAAAGCAAAAGCCTTGAATGAGTAGGTGTGTCCAAACATTTGGCTGGTACTGTACGTTACTAATCAATGACACTTTATCCACTAACAGATGTCATTATCTACAGCACTCACAGTCCATACTAGGACCATTCAGGAAAATGCTAAACTGACCCAGGGTCACAGCTTGGGGCAGCTTCACCATAATGCTCACTGTCCATATTAGGACAGTCACACCTTTACGGAAGTTGTGTCAGATTCAGTTGGAGTTGGAGAATCCTAATATGGATGCCGTACAGTGAGCATTACGGTGTACACTAGGGTGAAGTTGCCCCTAGACACCGATCTTGGGTCCGTTTAGCGTTTTCTCCACTAACGGTTAGGATTGGGGGAGGGGATTCTAGATCTGTACCTAGGGGACACTTCACTCCAGATGAGTGCATTACTGATGGCGTTCTGATGAATGAGTTACCTGGGAAGACGTTCTCGATGTACCACGTGAGCAGCCAGTAGATTAGGGCGTCGACTAGCATCATGATGATGGACACGATGAAGCTATACCGGTCTCCGTCTTCAGGATTTTGGGCGATGTTACTCCACTGAATACCGATGCCCTGCTCCTCGTACTTGGCAAAGTTCTCACAGCCATACCCGAAGGCCACGCACGACAGCAAACTCTGGAAATGGATGCAGTTAAGATGGTTATTTCAGACTGGACATCAGGATCGCGTCAGATCATCAATATCAACTTCAACATCAGTGTGGCAGAGCACGTCAGGAAGTTCAAGGCAAAACAATTAACTTGTACAGGATATGCAACACTGTCATTGAATTATATTGTGTTTGCTGATTCTCATTCTAGTCTTTGTCTATGATCAGTACATGATCTAGCTTTGGGAAATCGTGGTTGTGTTCAATAGGGCAAAATGTAGGATCTAATTGTTCTAATTGGGCAAATTTCACCCAATTTTAAAATGTTTCAAAACGCTTTCTACCGCTTTCTCCCTCCTGGTATGTGGACACACCAGTCAAGCTAATCAATGTAAATTATTGATAAATAATTTCCTTTAAGTACAAAGGAGAAGAGAACGTCAGCAGACAGGACAGCGGCTTTTGGGGACTGGATTTGTGCAGCCCAAGAAGTTCCAGCTGGTCAAAGAAACAAATGTGGATGGCAAGTCATGTGTGTCAAACAAAAGCGCGTTACATCTTTCATACCGTAGGAAAGCTAGGGAAATGGAACGTTATGCTTTGTCCATGACACATCCTCTGGTACAGCCGATCACTCTCTTCTCCATGTAGTCTGCCAGCTGTTTGGGCATGCTTCATTTACCCCAAGCGTTTAAGCCCAGCCATATGCCACAAACAAAATACCACTCAAAAACTGTATTTTGGTATTTGCTCCATTAGTCCACTGTTGATATAATATTTAGGATGTCAGCAATCAAGTATTCAAGCTATAGAACTTTCATGGACTAATGAAACAAATGTGACCTGTTAAAAGAAGCTTGGCGTATGTCACATATCTCTACTTTTATCCAATGTAAAAAAACACAATTTCAAATGTTGCTTCATAAGACTGAATCGAGGCGGTTGGTCACAAATAACAAAAGATAGTTTTTTGAGTGGTATTTTTTTTAATAAAGCCTTGTAGACCAACACATTATGTACAACACCACAAAAAAATATCAATATTCAGCCTTCTCTGTCGCATCTTAACCGTCTAAAATCGACAACTGCCAAAGTCTCCAAGTGAATGAAATTCTGACATTGACAATAGGGGCAGTTACAGCCCCACAGTCACCCGAGGTCTGATCTGACCTCTGTCCGCAGTCTCTCCATGCACAGCCCCTGGCATCCATTCAACTGTCCCCCTAAGCCCAAGGTCGGACACGTTCGCCTGCCAAACAATAGGCAGCCAACCACCAGACAATGGGTGACGGCAGGGCAGTGAATGACCCCTCCATGACCTTTGAGTGACAGGCTGACAGAGCGACGGTGCGGCCAGTCTGACTTTGAGAAGGGCAGACGCAGCAGAATCAAACACAAACAGACCACCCGCTATGAAAACACGTCAACATGACAATACGGAGGCCAAAACAAGCACCCAGCCAGCGCAAAAAAAGCAGGAAAAAGTTACTAGCTCTGTTAGACAGCTCGCACAGACGACAAACAACGCATTTACATCTGAGAGGAGGAGGATCCTTAGTTTGTTTGTGGAGAAGGTGAATGAAAGGAAGAAACAAATAAACTGGACGCTGGAGAGATAATTGGATTTTGTATTTGTGCTATCTTATTGCTGTCCCTGTGACATCACACACACAGCCAATACCTTTGCTTAGGAAAAATCCTTGAGTCACAACACTCTCATTAAAATATACAATATTTTTCATTATTCAAATGCAGTGGTATGAATATGATATCAAAGACAATACGCACGCACAATACTGAGCAGGTGTTGTGTTTTCTGTGTGTGTGTTTCTCTGTGTGTGTGTGTGTATCTGTGTGTGTGTGTGTGTGTGTTTCTCTGTGTGTGTGTGTGTTTCTCTGTGTGTGTGTGTGTGTTTCTCTGTGTGTGTGTGTGTTTCTCTGTGTGTGTGTGTGTGTGTGTGTGTGTGTGTGTGTGTGTGTGTGTGTGTGTGTGTGTGTGTGTGTGTGTGTGTGTGTGTGTGTTTTGTGTGTGTGTGCACGCGCGCCTGGGAACAATGTCCCTACACATCCCTACACTCTAATAAATAAACTATAGGGATGGACTGTAAGTCAATGTGGTCAGAGGAACACTGTTCATGCAAATGAAAGGAGTAGCTTTCTGTCTAAGCAGGGGGAGCAGAGGAAGGACATCTCAATGCCAAGGGCACAACTCCACAAAAGCACTTGGCTGAGGAATAGTGCACGGAATAAAATAGCTCTGCAAAGCAGTGTTGTTTTCTCCCCTCATGATACAATATATATGAAACACATTTAGGCAGAAAAGTGGAGATGCCATGAGGAGAACTGGCAACGTTTACACACAAGAACACAATAAAAACCCTGACTACTTAGCACACAAACTACTCTCAGATGAGATCAATTTGTGCTGTTGTGTTGGCATTACTTGTTTGAATGCTGGGTTTAAAGGAAGTAGTGTATACCGGCATAAGAATATACACTATATAACCAAAAGTATGTCGACACCCCTTCAAATTAGTGGACTCGCATAATTCAGCCACACCTGTTGCTGACAGGTGTATAAAAATCGAGCACACAACCATTCAATCTCCATAGACAAATATTGGCAGTAGAATGGCTGTACTGAAGTGCTCAGTGACTTTCAAAGTGGCACTGTCATAGGATGCCACCTTTCCAACAAGTCAGTTAGTCAAATGTCTTTCCTGTTAGAACTGCACCAGTCAACTGCAAGTGCTGTTATTGTGAAGGGGAAACGTCTAGGAGCAACAATGGCTCAGCCGCAAAGTGGTAGGCCACACAAACTCACAGAACGGGACCACCAAGGGCTGAAGCACATAGCTCATAAAAATAGTCTGTCCTCGGTTTCAACACTCACTACCAAGTACCAAATTGCTTCTGGAAGTGCAAGAACTGTTCGTCGGGAGCTTCTTGAAACAGGTTTCAATGGCCAAGCAGCCGCACACAAGCCTAAGATCACCATGCCCAATGCCAAGCGTTGGCTGGAGTTGTGTAAAGCTCGCCGCCATTGGACTCTGGAGCAGCTGAAACACGTTCTCTGGAGTGATGAATCCCACTTCACCACCTGGCACTCTGACAGACTAATCTGGGTTTGGCAGATGCCAGGAAAATGCTACCTGCCCCAATCCATAGTGCCAACTGTAAAGTTTGGGGGAGGAGGAATAATGGTCTGGGGCTGTTTTTCATGGTTCAGCCTAGACTCTTTAGTTCCAGTGAAGGGAAATCTTAACGCTACAGCATACATTATCGACGATTCTGTGCAACAGTTTGGAGAAGGCCCTTTCCTGTTTAAGCATGACAATGCCCCATGCACAAAGTGAGGTCCGTACAGAAATGGTTTGTGGAGACCGGTGTGGAAGAATGACCTCAACCTCATCGAACGCCTTTGGGATGAATTGGAACGCCGACTGCGAGCCAGGCCTAATCGCCCAACATCAGTGCCCGACCTCACTAACGCTCTTGTGGCCGAATGGAAGCAAGTCCCTGCAGAAAGGTTCCAACATCTAGTGGAAAGCCTTCCCAGAAGAGTGGAGACTGTTATAACAGCAAAGGGGGGACCAACTCCATATTAATGCCCATGATTTTGGAATGAGGATGTTTGACAAGCAGGTGTCCACATGCTTTTGGTCATGTAGTGTAGAAAACACACAAAGCATTGTCAGATGCCAAAGTAAGATATATGTTCAGGCCACGGCTTAATATCTCAGTTTTGATAAACAAGGAAACATGGTTCCATTCGAAAGATGTGTCTAGGCCTCACTGCAATGAAGATTAAGAATTGCTGCGGCTGTCTGCAGAACGGACGGCTCCAGGACAAATGATCCTGCACAGAACATAAAGGTCAGTCAGAAACGCTACAATCAAAGTTGAGCATGTATGTGCTATTTTTATTTCTTTTTTATTCCAAAGGACAGAATCCCATAGAAACTACCCAATGGGTTTATTCAGTCACACTTATCCGCTTTCTCAAGTATGTGTATCATAAAGTCTTGAGTTAAATGACTGAGTGCCTGTACTTCTGGCAGAGAGTCGGGAAAAGTAATATCCCCATTTGAAGTAAACCTTAAAAGCTCAATAACTGCACCCGTATAGGAAATGAAAAACACGACTCGTTATTAGAAAACCAGAAGTTCACGATGTCAGAGGAAATCAACGTTTCCAACTTTGAAAACAGACAGAAGTATTGCAAATTGTATCTTGTTTATGGGATAAGGTCAATGGGATACATTCCAAAACACATGAACCTAATGTGAAAAGGTGAGAGAATAAATATTTGGATCAAATGGAACCACAAATACAACAACATTATTATTAAGGTTAAGGTTATTGAAGTAGCAATATAGATCTGACGATACACTGGTAGAGTTAAAAGGTTGAGAGAATAATGGTTACAGAGCACATAGGGATATCATTAGTGACTCGTTTATAATCCAAACTTGTCTTGTGTGTCAGAGCAAGGATCTATAGTTCAGGTCATGGGGATTGCACAGTGTATGGACATTATCCCAGCATCCGTACTAGGCGCGCGCGTGTGTGTGTGTGTGTGTGTGTGTGTGTGTGTGTGTGTGTGTGTGTGTGTGTGTGTGTGTGTGTGAGTGAGATAGTGTGTGTGTGTGAGTGAGATAGTGTGTGTGTGTGTGTGTGTTTATTTCAGTAACCCACTTCTCATACTTGTCTAGATTCACATTGGTCGTGGAGAACCACAAGGTGTGCAGGCTTTTGTTCCAACACAACTGAATTGATCAACTCACCACGGGTTTGATGATCAGTTCATTTATTGAATCAGGTCTGCTATTTAAGCTGGGATTATGCCTGGTATTTACAGTATGTTTCCAGGCCTGAACCCCACAATTCTCTAGGTCAAAGTACAAACTTAATCTCTCTTCAATACCATAACAGAATCACTTACTGAGTCTTCAATACAGTTCCAAATCCAAACCCTAATAAACACCCACTCGGTCTCTGCTGTCCATTATGCACCTGTGGTGGAAGGTACAGTAGTTCCATAGGTCCACTCACCACAGCGATTTTGACCTGGAACCCCATGACGTCCCTCCAGGCGTAGCAGAGGAGGTGCGGCAGGTAGAGGACGAAGTAGATGAGGCCTCCGCACGCTGCCGCCAGGTTGGCCTTGGAGAAGAAGACGCTGATGAAGAAACACTCCATGATGGTGGCCACGCAGAAGACCAGCAGGAAGACGAAGATCACTGAGGGGTCGCTGTACTGCAGCACCTTCCCATACTGCACCGGGAGAGGGTCGGATAGAAAGGGATAATAAAAAGGGACAAGATGGGGGAAACAACACTGTGGCCCTGTTCGAAATGCTTCCTTCCTCATTTTCATGAGATAATCAGAGATCTGTAAGTGATAGGTGAAAGCAAGGCTATTGTAGGTAGATGATAAATTACCGTTACATTTCAAAACAACTAACTCACCATATTTTAGAACTACAGAACTGTGATTTAGAAAAAATTATATCTCATGTAAAAATAATCCTACATTATCAGGGTTTTACTTTCATCAATCAATACATTTTTGATCGGTGTTTACTTCAAGGAAGTATAAAGGAAGGATGTATTTCGAACAGGGCCATTGGTAGCCACAAAACTACCCTAGTTAGCACTTTGGGAGTATTGATTGCCAATGGATGTTTGAGCCTTAACCATTTCTTGTGTCTAGCAGGCATCTTACAAAAAAACTGAGTGATCAGGACTGATTGTGGTGATTAAGTTATTATTTGTGGAGAGCACGAAGCAGAACAAAAATAAAGCTTTTGATTAAAATTACTCATTGTTGAGGATTCGATAAGCAGTAAGCAGAGTGACTCACCAGGTGTTGATAGTGTCTTATGAAGACTACTCCTACTAATGTATCACCTGTTGTAATTCTAACATTCCGTCGTAGCAAAATAGGATTTAATATCACGTTGACGTAATGGACTGTCAGTCCTTGCATCCATAACTCCCTCTATGGATTTGAAAGTGGTTACCCTTCCCCAACCCAATTGCAATCCACTTGCTGCCATTTTGTTGTTTTTCTAATAAATGAGTGAGCCTTTAATTGTTAGTCTATAGTTAGTTGTAATATACCCTTATAGTGGTGTCACTCTGCTTAGCTGCATTAGAAGGAGACCCTTCCCCAGTCTTGGAGGTCTGTCCACTAGAGCAACCAAACTCTTTGATTACACTTCATTACAATGTCCATTGAACAAACCCAAACCCACTGAATACTGTATTAGGAGTATTGATACACCACTGGTTCGTTACAAGCAGTGGTAGCCAAGCTAACAGCCTCATCTAAATTGATAAGAAATGTTGCCTAATTCTGCTGTTTTGTATTACAGCACTTCTAGTGATTGTTTCTTAATTGTTTACTACATGCTAATATTACAATATACCTTATCACTTCCTTCTTGTCCAGCCATTGGTAATCTTAGCCTTGAAATGAGAATGAGTTGGTGCCCATTGCCCACAGCCCTTCAAGAAGTGGTCAAAGGTCTCCCTGAATCAGAGTGGAATCAGTGGTGAATCACCTTGAGGATGAGGGTGAGGAGGAACGCACTGACAGCCAGCGGCAGCACGCTGGACACGGCCCAGCTCAGCCAGTAGGTGGAGCTCCTCAGCCCTGTCATCCTCACCGTCTCCTTCAGACGCGCCTCCTTCTCCATAACGATGCCCTTCACGATCATGGCCACCGAGTAGATCCAGGCCAGGGTCATGTACAGGGGCAGAGAGCGCGCCAGCGAGCGGAGGAACCTAAGGGGGGAGGGGTCGGACAGCGGGCAGGGTGTACACGGCCCAGTCACATCTGGATGCTGTTTGAGATTTTCTACTGTGCTATTGTCGTGGCAAAATCCCAATGTATATTATGTAACTACAACTTGATTTCCAGCAATACACTTGATAGATATTAGAGCAAATAGACTTCACTGGTGGTGATAGCATTCAAGTGCCCTGAGATATGGATTTCCAATGTTTTGACCTCATTCATTTTCTGCAAAGTTCTGTGTCAACATACAGTAGTTTCGAGGTGTACAAGCGCATGTGGCAGACTCTCAAAGAAAGTATGAATGTTATTCACAGACGCTGAAATGACTTTCACCCACTGGACACAGACATTAGTACATCTATTTTTGATTTACTTTCGGTTGAGTTGTCAACTAACGTGAATTCAATGTATATTCAACAAAACATTTCACCATGTCATTGTATTTAGGTTAAAAGTCGGGGGAAAAAATACTAAATTCCCTTACGTTGATGACTGTTTTCAAGTTCAATCAGTTTTCCACCATGATTCAACATCCTCACATTACAATTTTTGGTTGAAATTAAGTGGAAACAATGTTAATTCAACCAGTTTTCGCCCAATGCGCAGTAAGTACATTATGAGGTCGTATAGAGGTAGAATATAGCGGGTATGTTGATCGCCACTAAAGTCATATTCCCATTAGGGAACATGGTCTGTGAAGAACCAAACCAATCTGTTGATTTACCTAACGAATGCTTCATCTTGTTCTTTTTCTTTGAGTGGGAAGCAAAGAAAGGCCACAGTGTTTGGGCCAACAATATTAATAAACTCAGATAAATCACTCTAGACAGGAGGGGAATTAGCATTTTGACATCCCCTGGAGTGGAATGGCATTTGGAAAAGAAGAGGGAAAATTCAGGTGTGGATGACCAAACTTGTGGCAGTCATGCCTAGTCCAGACACAGCAGTCAAATAATTTCCTTCGGATTCCCTGATATAGAAAATGGCCATGAAAATATCATCCTAATAAATACTGATTTCTATGATTTGAATACCCACCATGCCCAGGGGTTCCTCCAAGGCACCCAACTAACTCAATTTATTGTTATTCATCTTTACAAATTGCTGATGGCTGGCAAACACATTAGGCTGATGGGGAAATTACATTTAGCCCAGCTGTTCAAATATCAATTTTATTTACCAGGAGTATTTTCCAATTAAACTGCAAAACATGTATTAGCTGATCTACATTATATACTATCCTTTTCTTTTTAATTTAAGCATGCATATGAATTGGGAGGCTGAAAAGGGCACAGTACCTTTTAGAGGCAGGTAAAAACAATGCAAACATGTTTGTGTGGTGATGAGCAAACAAAATGGCCACCTCATTGTGATAATGGTTCTATAATTTAGCTTAGACGCACATTAGTCCATGGACAGGGGATCAATTTAACAGATAGGCCACTTAATTACACACGGCAGGATCAATGACACAGAAGAGTGATGTACATTTAAAGCTACAGAGCCGCAGCTCATGTGTCTCCCATCAACAACAACAGCTTTAAGAGTGACGCCGTTCAGTAATGACTAGGTGAAAGCTGTATGTAACACAGGACATTTTGATGCAGCATTTGAAAGTTATCAAGAGGACATATTGTATGTATATGGCAGCAAACAGGACCATTGTACAACATCGAACACAGTGTTCCTACTGTCATACATGACTATATAGAGTCACTCAGAGGCCATATTGAGTCGGCCATATCCAGTCTAATGTGATATTCCGGTAAGCATCCAAAATTGCTTTGATTCTGTAAGTGCACAGCATAACAGATGGTCATTTTTTTTGTATATAGCTTCTCCTAATGGATCCATTCTCAATGACAGACATTTTATTCAAAGACTGTCTCGATGGGTGGAATACTGTCTTTCATCTAGTCGCACCAGTATGACTCTCCGGAGTGTCACTAGGGAAGTTGTGTCACATCGATGATACACATCATTTAGTACATGCTTGAATAGCGTGCAAAGAAGGCGATGCAACCGCAGGAAATACAGGCATATGATTTACAACAAGTCTGATTTTAATGTAGGGGAATTACGATTTTAGTACCAAGCTCAATCAATTAGCATGGCACAGTGGAAATTGAGATAGGTCATGCCTGATTCGTTAAAAAATATATATTATTGGCATTAGTTATCCCAGAATTAACGGGAGCAAGAGTAACAAAGAACAAGGCACAACCACTTTACAAATCAAATATCTTTTAGATCCTGTATAACAAAATATTGTGCACCTGCACGCTGTCCTAATATGGACACGTACTCTGATTAATGTACTCACTTCTCTTAAATAAAACAACGTTTTCTCGTCACTTCTCTTTAAACAACATAGCACTTCAAACGGCACTGTGCCTATAATGCATTTACACCAACGCGGATGTGTTTAACTCATTACGTAAAGTTTATATGACTTGCATGGTAACCTTCTTCTGTGTTACTTTGCACACTAAGTAGGACTATCAGGAAACAATATGCTGTACAAGCTCAAGGACAGTCAATGATAGCTAACAACCGGTGGAATCCGTTACTCCACGTCAGTTTATTTTAGTAACCAAGTGATATTGTGCTTTGTTATTTGAAAGTAGTCATCATTCTCAGTACTGACCTTAACCATGACACTTATGAATGCGCATGGGACCATGAGCAGGACAAAGTTCTCGGTGAACCACGCGAACCAAATGGCACCGTTCTGAACTCCAACGGCCCGCTGAACCTCCTTGAGCCTGAGCTCCTTCTCCAGGACGAGGCCCTTGATGGTCATGCAGACGGTGTACATGAAGGCCAGCACCAGGTACATGGGAAGCATGGTTCCGATACTCGCGAGGAAGCTGGTGGGTGCAAAGGGAAGGCAAGGGAGGCAATCACAGAGGTCACGAAACAGCTAAGCCGGTGATATCGACAAGCCCAGGTTTTGATAAGGGAAGGCAATGCAGCAAGATGGGAGTTAATGCATTATTTATTGATCATCTGTTGTATAAACCCCACTCCTTATGTAAAGACAGAGCTCTCGCAATCAGGTTTTCAGAGATGGGCTGAATGAGGCATGTTGAACAACTAACAAAAACAAAATCAATCTCGTCTTCAAATCAATGTGTATCTTGAGTTCAGAATCAGCACTTAGTTTAATGGACTAATATAGTCTTTCACACGTTGTTTTAATCTTGTCGTACTATCATAGCTAAGCATAATAATTTACTGAACAGGGAGCCTTGGCAACCATTGTTCTATTGTTAAAATGGCCTCTAGTCATTTTGAGAAATTCAACACAGTTTAGGATAACACTTTGTCTGAACACCTCATTTTTCATCCAGTGAACGGACCCTTGCCCCTTAGAAGACCGAGAGAGAAAATAAGTTCTGTTGATGCAGTAAATGTCATCGTCCCAACGGATGATCCATTAAGATAGACACACTCTGGGAGTTTTTAATCAAGGGTCCAATACGTTTATAGATTCAGCTCTATTATAAGGGGATTTTACATTGAGCTAGCCTTCATAAACCTTGTGCATCAGCTCTATCTAACCATCTAGAACCACCCGCCATACTCAGCATGATGGATCATTTGATGATGTTACAATAGAATCAGACAGTATTAAAGCAGGTTGGTGGTATTTATTGGGATGACTCATGTAATGGAGGCAGCGCTGCAGGATAGTCACTAGCTGGCACAGCCACAAAGTCTCAAAATCTGATTTTAAACCTAACCCTTACCTTCACCCTAACCACGCTGCTAACCCTAATGCCTAACCCTAACCTTAAATGAACAGAAAGCTAATTTCTTGTTTTCATTGGATTGTTACGATATATAGCCAATTTTGACTTTGCATCTGGCCCATCTAGTGGAAATCCCTCAGCTCTGCCCCAGGATAAGATTCCTCCCAATAAACTTCAAACACGTTTCATAATGCCATGTCAATATATTGTACGGCGCCAATATAATAAAGTGCTGCCATTGCTCTATTAGACAGTGAAGAAGATATATCAAATGGATTGAGCCTTTGACAAAGTAAAGATTTCACATATCAATTGTGCTTACCGACCATAAATACAATCCTTAGAATGCCAACGAAGCACCAGTTTATCACGGTGGGGCAGGCAGGATAAAGGGGCTCTATATACCGTAATAGGTAGAACAGTGTCCCACATTAATGCTAATAAACATTAAGATTTAATGAAAGCACATTTCCAGTGCATTTACATTGGGCTAATTTCTCGACTAACTTTTGGGCGAGTGATTTGTTTCGGGACTTTTGAAACTCGGCCAATTGAAAACGGGCCGGCACAAAAGCCTACTTCTTTTAATTGGTAATTCGCCCCTGACAATGAGGACCATTTTCACGAGGAAAGCAGGAGCAGAAAGGTTTTTTCTCTCTCCAGCACCTAAAGATTTTCTCCAAACCTAGCTGAGTTAGTAGAGGCATATGTGAGCATAGAAACATGGGTAGTGGCTACCCAGAGATGTTAAAAACACTATAAAAGTTTACATGATATCACGGGCCAATGTATCATATTAATTGCAAATTACGGCGTGATCCGCTAGGATAGTCCATTTATAAGATGAGAAGTGCCTTTTATAAATCCCTCACTACCATATGCCAGAATGCAAGCACCACAAAACAGACTTTTCGAAACCATTTGTGGAGAGGATTTGGAGTTGTGCCTAGCTTTGAAAGACATCAACTAAATGCTGTCTCTCAGTAGTACCAATTAGGGAGTCAGAGGGGAATAACGGTGTACCTTGTCCTCTACTTCACAATGTAGAGACAGCCCCTGTGACAGAGAAAATTCAGTAATGTGAGTGCTTGAATGGGAGCGACCTGGCTTCGAGGTCACTTCCTGTTCTCTCGTGGGATGTATCACTTTCACAGGAAGCAGTGTAAAGCCACAAGAAGGGTTCAAGTTAACACCACCAAGTTTCTAGGAGCAACTGAAACAGAATAGGAGTGTCAAAAAAGTTGAACTTGGAATGTGTGTGTGTGGAATTCAAATAACATGTCTAATGTTAACTTAGGTCTGCTTAAGAGCTTAAAGTAAAGAAGAAAAGGGGAAAAAAGATAACAGTGGTTTGTTTTCAATCTATTTTTGACTTTAATCACATCTTTTCTTTACATGTCAACTCTCTAAACCCTTTTGGGATGCATTTCAATACTAGATTACATAAAATGATCTGATTATAGCTACTTTAATATAATAATGTCAGATTTTGCTTCCTAATGGAGGACATAAATGTTGAATTATCATGGCAAAATATTTCATACACAAATGTTCTTTCTCTGTGTGCAATCTTTTTGAATGAGGTTACATTGTACAAGACATCTTTTAAATTAGTTAAATCTAAAGAAGCCTTGTCTTCATATTCACTTTTGTAATCTGATCCCTGATTAGACCACTTTGTGTCTTAGTTTTATTTTTGTTTAATTTTATTTTCTGTTATTTATTTATGCTTTTTCTACTTGCTCGGTCTGCTTATTAGATCATAAAATTTTCTGTATATAAAATGTGCCTATTTGATTTTTTTTTCACAAACAAGATCGTGCCTCAGCTAACAGTTGCATCAGATTGAATATTAATCCCCTTATTACAGAGTCCTTATTATATTGTAATATCTCTTTAAAGGGACAATCTGGGATTCAAACAACATTAATGTACCAAATTCAAGATTGCCCCTTTAATGGTTGCCAACCTGCGACCGTTAACTCCTTGTCGACTTGTCACTATAGAGTCGATCAGTCATGCACACCACGTTTGACACTGACAACCTTGCCACCAGATGCTCCTGAATAATACATTGCTGATCGATTTGAGGATGCTTAAATAATATAAGTCCTCTACTGGGTGCATGTTACAGGGCTCGAGTTACATCGCCGCCGTGACTTAAATTTAGGAGAGTTGGGAGACTCGGGGTTCTTAGTAAATCAAGTGATATGGGTGGCAGAGAAACTCCAGAGAATAGTGTCATTATGTTAAATATGTTCTTGCCACTGAAACGGCAGGAGGGGTGGAATATTCCAAGGGTTAGTTGGTTGGTATGTTTTAGAGATCATTTTAACTGCCGCTACAAACATTTATGTTTGCAGACGTGGTGATTCTCAAAAGTATCTACTGTTTGAAAGTCAATTTGGTGTCTTTATTGTTGTGCCTATAGGCACAAAGGGGCAGTATCGTTGATGTAAATTTGTCTCTCGTATTTGCAGATAATACATCCTTTATCTCGTTTGCAAAGTAATACTGCTGGAAAGTGCAGTCACAATACTCATATACCTATGCTGTAAACAATTTCTAAAGCCTCATAGGAACCTGTCCCGTGCAATATCCAAGTTCGATGTACATGTTATTGTAATGAAGTTCTGATACAACATCAAGATTGCATTGTTAAACGACTATTGATATGGAACAGCATTGAGGTACAAACAATTGATTCTCTGATTCGAGCGCAGCCGAGACTCCGTGTCTTATCTGGCCCTTAAATGCCGAGGAGCCTGAACTCTTATCCTCAGCCTTCATCGCATGGTTGGTGTGGGAATGTGACAAATACAGTTTGAAAATGCAAAAAGGGTCGGCTCTCGTAGAAGAACCAACAGATCTGTAGCAGTTGACTTTGTACTGTAAATAGGTACTGGAGTGGGAGAGAAATACAGTGAGGAAGGAGAGAGGGTAAACCTGCTGGAAACACAGTGGTATCTATGGGTCTTTGTTTCATGAGAGCCACTGGGTCAATACTGTCGGTCAACCCCTGTCTAATAATATATTATATGTGCAAAGGAGGGAAAGAAAACCCACTGGGGGGAAAAATTGTTGAATCAACACTGTTTCAGCATAATTCGTCAATGTGCAGTTTTGTGACGTGGAATCTAATTGTAAAATACATTGGATTTGCAAAACTTCATTAACGTAAACGGTTGTTTGGAGGGTGAAATTTTAACCACAGGATTATTTCATCATGTTGGTTGTGCTTTTAGTGTAGTGATACCAATCTCACGTTTTTGAGTGGTTGAATAATCTGATCTCATTGATCAACGTGTCAATCAAATATCGCTCAATTGTCCACGTTGAAAGGAAGTGTCCATGTGTGTCCAATCGGAATGTACTCTTCTGACTAAGAGTATCCCTGAGAAAGAGCTGCAATGATTGAAATGCATAGCTCAATGTTTAAAGGAAAGTGCAAGGCTCATCCTCTATTATATGGAAAATGGAACAAAGCATGATAAATCAAATTAATATTGCAAGTACTGTTCATAAAATCACCTTTGGGATGCTATCTGCATCTAAAATATGCAGGTAAAGTGAAAGTGTGTTATTATCAACTCAAACAAGGGCATTACATGGACTGAAGCTTTAATAAAGCACTTTACACTTTTTGTCAAGTGTATGTAATTTAGGACCTTAATCCATATATTTGATTTGCTTTCCACAGTTAAAGTGCACATTCTTTCAATTGATAATAAGTTGTGTAAAAGTACTGAGAATTCTCTAGTTTTGAAATTGCATTTTAAAGTCAGATTAGGCATTTTGGACATCTCTAAACTGAAAAATGGTTACAGCAGGTTAAAAACAGGAACATCTGAATGCACAATGCTCTTCCTCCCACTTTTGACTGCAGCGGCAGCGACACATTTTGAGATCACAATAATCACCCCAAAAGGTCTTTTCTCTCATGCTTCCCTGCATCTTCCTTTTTCTGCAATCCCACTCTCAATTATTTATGAACTAAATAACGGTTTTCAAGTGTTAATAATTTACAGGAAACCCCCAAATGTCTAGGCAGGGGAAAGAGTAAATGGCGGAGGGACTAAGGGTTTTGTGGCATTTATAGCCCCCATTCATCTTCAGTGGTTATTATTCCTTTGTTTCACGGAGAGGGAACCCAGGCAGGAGGGGAGCATTATGAAATAAGCACTTTGATTGTCTCATTTGAGCTCGTTTGCAACATTCGCTGGCAAATAATGAACATAAAATGGATGGTTTCCATTTTGCCATTAGAGAGGGTGAGGAGACCATTCTTAAAAATACAGGCCTACAGCAAACCACAATGCATATGCAAGATGATCTTTCACCCTCTCACCAACAGTCTTCACGGGATAAAGCCAACTGAGTTTACTGTTGTGTGTCACCATAGTGTCTATGTGACCAACTGGGATTTGAACGCAGGTCTTCGCTATGAGATTGTGTTAGCCCTCTGAGCTAAAAACCAAGGTATTAGATCTTCAGGTCTCGGTCAAGATTACTCCTCACACAAGTGTGGCTCACCAAACCACCTCTGTAATATATGTGTTTTTGAAACCAGCTAATACTCAGAAACGCTAAAAGTGGACCGCAATCAGTTTGATATTCAGCAAGTAACGACTGTCATAAAGGCACCACAGGTAACAATGCTGTTATGTCTGTTATGCATTTTTTTTTACCTTAATTTCCAAGTATTCAGATAGATTCGATTTTTGCAAATATCTACTCATTTTTCTATGTTGGTTGTGTAATACCTTGTATACTATGTATACTATGGTATAAGCCTAGTAAGCCCAATATTTGATCAAGGTCCTTTTTGAAGATCCACCAGAATGTTATGTGGTTTGTGCTACCAATCAAGCTGATTATCGGCTAAAGAGAGACGTTTTTTCATGGAGATTCAATTGCTAGTCCAGATGTTGATGAGAAATCAATAAAGACATTACTGACTCTGCCAATGTGCTTTCTGTCTGACTAGCACTGATGTTGTCTTTAACCATATGTTTCCAAGGCAACCATATGTAGTAACTTACCATCATTAAAAATAACACATTTCTAACCAGACCTGGGTTCAAATAGTATTTGGCATGAGCATTTTGAGCTTGATGGGGCCTACCTGGGGTGCCAGATGGGTGGGATTCACACTTTGGACTATTCCAGGGGTTACATTGAATCAGGCAAGCTTGATAAAGCACAGATAAAGTATTACATTTACATTTAAGTCATTTAGCAGACGCTCTTATCCAGAGCGACTTACAAATTGGTGCATTCACCTTATGATATCCAAATATATGTGCTCTAATCAATGCCACCAGCAACACTAGGCCTACTGCATCTAAAAACATACATAGGTTCATCATTAATTCTCTTTAGTTCTAAGGCAACCACGTGGACAGAGTTTGCACTTACGGGACTATTATATTGGTTCCATTGCTCCAAGCACGCACAATCAATTGCAACGGAAGTATCTGACAGAAAGCAACTACCATTTGAACCCAGGTCTGATCTACAACCGTAACATCCACACCTCATGACTCTAGTCTCCACTCTCTCTAGCCCTGGTCATACTACTGTATCATAAGAAGGGTATGTTCCTATGACGGTTGTTAGGCTATATGCTCTGGTGCTGTTAACTTGTTAATTCAATCATGGGTCTTAGGGACAGTGATTTCTAATGCGGGAAATATCTGTGTCCTGAAACATTGCGTCTGCTTTGCAACCTAGTCACTATTTAGTGCACAATAGGGAATAGGGTGTCACTTGGGACTGAATGTCCAAAACATTAGGAACTCCTTCCATGACATAGACTGACCAGGTGAATCCAGGTGAAAGCTATGATCCCTTATTGATGTCAATTGTTAAATCCTCTTCAATCAGTGTATATGAAGGGGAGGATATCAGTTAAAGAAGGATTTTTAAGCATTGAAACAATTGAGACATGGATTGTGTATGTGTGTGATTCAGAGGGTAAATGGGCAAGACAAAAGATTGAAGTACCTTTGACCGTATGGTAGTAGGTGCCAGGAGCACCGGTTTGTGTCAAGAACTGCAACGCTGCTGGGTTTTTCACGTTCAACAGTTTCCCTTTGTATCAAGAATGGTCCAACATCCAAAGGACATCCAGCCAACTTCACACAACTGTGGGAAGCATTGGAGTGAACATGGGCCAGCATCCATGTGGAATGCTTAAGACACCTTGTAGAGTCCAAGCCCCGACGAACTGTGGCTGTTCTGAAGGCAAAAGGGCGGGGTGCAACTCAATATTAAGACGGTGTTCTTAATGTTTTGTACACTCAGTGTACTTTGTTGTACAAGTGGACTTAGATCTCCTTTGTAATTATCTGTCCCCCGATGACGTCATTGAGCTACATGATCAATCCTTAGCTGCCTAAGATTGAAACCTTAGCTGCCTAAGATTGAGCGCTGTAGTGCATTCTCTGTCTCGAAATACAGATACTGTATGTATTGTGCCATAAAACGGTAACACTAACGAATGCCTGATTTACACAGAATAGAATGGTCCCTATCAATCTCTATATCATGGCTTCATAAGGGATTTGGGTATTTTCTTGAGGAGGGAAATGATATTGAATGAAAGGGAGGGACTATAAGTATGTAGCCTGAATAATTCAAAGGTACATCAAGCATTCAGGGCCTTGTTTCCCGATAGCGATGGAACGTAAGCTTACGAGTGTTTTAACCATACATCTTTCCTCAATTGACTGAACAAGAAATGTATTTCAATATCATTGAAATATATACCGTAGGTACACTACCGTTCAAAAGTTTGGGGTCACTTAGAAATGTCCTTGTTTTTGAAAGAAAAGCAATTTTTGGGCCATTAAAATAACACCAATTTGATCAGAAATACAGTGTTGTAACGACTCCGGTGGGTTGAAGAAGGAGACCAAGGTTCAGCGTGGTAGGCGTTCATGATTTTGTGGCCTGCTGGAGGTCATTTTGCAGGGCTCTGGCAGTGCACCTCCTTGCACAAAGGCGGAGGTAGCGGTCCTGCTGCTGGGTTGTTGCCCTCCTACGGCCTCCTCCACGTCTCCTGATGTACTGGCCTGTCTCCTGGTAGCGCCTCCATGCTCTGGACACTACGCTGACAGACACAGCAAACCTTTTTGCCACAGCTCGCATTGATGTGCCATCCTGGATGAACTGCACTACCTGAGCCACTTGTGTGGGTTGTAGACTCCGTCTCATGCTACCACTAGAGTGAAAGCACCGCCAGCATTCAAAAGTGACCAAAACATCAGCCAGGAAGCATAGGAACTGAGAAGTGGTCTGTGGTCACCACCTGCAGAACCATTCCTTTATTGGGGGTGTCTTGCTAATTGCCTATAATTTCCACCTTTTGTCTATTCCATTTGCACAACAGCATGTGAAATTTATTGTCAATCAGTGTTGCTTCCTAAGTGGACAGTTTGATTTCACGGAAGTGTGATTGACTTGGAGTTACATTGTGTTGTTTAAGTGTTCCCTTTATTTTTTTGAGCAGTGTATATACATAGGCGCACAGAGGCCCAATATCAGCAACCATCACTCCTGTGTTCCAATGGCACATTGTGTTAGCTTATCCAAGTTTATCATTTTAAAAGGCTAATTGATCATTAGAAAACAATTATGTTAGCACAGCTGAAAACTGTTGTTCTGATTAAAGAAGCAATACAACTGGCCTTCTTTGGACTAGTTGATTATCAGGAGCATCAGCATTTGTGTGTTCGGTTACAGGCTCAAAATGGCAAGAAAAAATAAATTTCTTCTGAAACTCGTCAGTCTATTCTTGTTCTGATGAATGAAGGCAATTCCATGCAAGAAATTGCCAAGAAACTGAAGATCTCGTACAACGCTGTGGACTACTCCCTTCACATAACAGCGCAAACTGGCTCTAACCAGAATAGAAAGATGAGTGGGAGGCCCCGGTGCACAACTGAGCAAGAGGACAAGAACATTAGTGTGTCTAGTTTGAGAAACAGACGCCTCACAAGTCCTCAACTGGCAGCTTCATTAAATAGTACCCGCAAAAGAACACAGACTCTGGACAGAGGAACTCTACCTAGAAGGCCAGCATCCCGGAGTCGCCTCTTCACTGATGACGTTGAGACTGGTGTTTTGCGGGTACTATTTAATGAAGCTACCAGTTGAGGACTTGTGAAGCGTCTAATTCGACACAATTACAGTACCTATTCTACGAGGGGTCTGATGCAATCATTCAATAACAAACCTTTTCAACGGCAACTTTAGTAACAATGGTTTCGGGAAACAGCTCTTAGATTCAATGATGCTCTTATGAAGAGTCTAACGAGGAACTTAGCCTTAAGATGCTTTTGGGAAAATTGGCTCGGGTATATAATGTTCAAGACCTGGGCGGCCTGTGGTTTGAGTAAATCAATAGCTCAGACATCTTCTGCTCTGTCCTGTTGTCTCTCCGTCTTGCCACAAGTTTGTTTTTCCTCAGCTTAGCCAAAATTCATAATTGAAAACTTGTGATGGACCTCAAATGTTCATGTTAGAATTACAATACTAACAATTCTCTCCTCTATGTTTTCCTAAGGTATGGCTGTACCAGACAGCAGTAGCCAACGACGAAAGACAAAAGAAGAGATACACTGTAGCTTTCTGTGGAAAAAATTCCACATGGACATTTGTGAGGGCTTAGTAACTGCCATTACTCAAGCCTGTGGTGGCGGTGAGTGGCAAGTCCCAGAGTGAGTGGATTTTTATTGTGGTAATGCCTTCTTCCCTCTCTAATCATGGGCCAGACAGATTAAAGCTTTTGTACTCACACGTCGTCCACGTAGCAGGGATACGGCATTTGCTGGGCAAACACGCCGAGCGGCTGTGATTTGTTCGTGTGCACCCGTATAATGCCGTGGTCTATCATGTCCTGCAGATAGGCGAAGCCTCCCCATATATAGCGCAGGTTGTTGAAGGAGTCACGGGCCCCGGGAGACCATCCCCTTTAAATTGAAAGGACACACGTCACATGACTGTTAGTGTTTAAGAGACAGCCGTGGCTGAAAACATCATGGATGAAACCGCTATATGTTACACCAAAATATATACATTTTTTGTCACTGAATGCTTACTATTAATCATCTGAGATATAGCAGGAATATGCAAGAAAATGTCTATTTGCTTAAGATGCTTCAATTGTCTGGTAAAAAAAGGCTAAGCAACATCACAGCTTGTATTCATAAAGTGTCTCACAGTAGGAGTGCTGATCTAGGATATTCTTCACCTTTAAGGTCATTTTGAATAAAATTACATGGACAGGGAGACCTGATCCTGGATCAGCACTCCTCTGAGACACTATGAATACGGGCCCTGTCGCCCAAAGTTTTCTCGTTGGCAAGAAAACTGAACAGGCTGAGAGCGGAGAGTCTGTGCACTGTGCCTACCTTTCTTTAATCTTATTGGTACTCTCCCCCTCATCGATGTCCAAGCGGATCTTGTACTTGACGTAAGGAGGGGGGTGGCTGGCGGCAGGGTCGAGGTCTTCGAAAACTATACCAGCCCAGTACGTATCGTTTTCTAGAAGCTCCAAGGCTCTAGCCACGAGATGTCCCTCACTGTCAACAGCCTCAAACTTATCCAGGTCCAGGCACTGTAACATTGAAAGACAAGTTACGCTAAGAAAGAGAGAAAATAAGTTTACTTAATTCTTTACAAACTGCTAGGGGTCTTAAACAAGATCATGACTTTAATATAAGATGAGAAAAGAGAGTGCTTTAGGTATGCATTCATCTCAGGATACAGATCTTACTGAAATGTCACTTTGGGAACCCCATTCCTTTAAAAGTTCCCACCCGTTGCAAACCAATTCCAGCCCTGGGTGTTTCATAGATATTACACAGAAAGAACATGTCCAAAACCATTACGCCCACTCGCCGCATCTCCCATCTTTCCAACAACTCTGAAACATGGAGACTTCAAGGCCAACTGTACTGCCCATAAAAGACATGATTAAAGTTATTTGCATGGTTGAAAGAGTAGAATCATATACTTTTAGTAATATGTAGTTGCACTACTGAACTCAATAGAGTTCCATTACCTCCAGAAACTAATCTTAAAGGAAATCTCCACTCAAACTATCTTTTGGTATTTTTTTTCGATTAGACTATTGATACAGTCCCACAATGTTTTGCATGTCAGCAGTCAAGTCTTCAAGATATTGGGCTTTCAAGAAGCAAAACGTTCACCGGCCACATTTGACCTCCACTGTTGGAGCTAGAAGCATAAGTACTTCACCGTACCCTGCGATTACATCTGCGACCCTGTGCATGTGACTAATAAACTCATCTAATCTAAATGTCCTTCAATCAACACTCAACTCATTTCAACTCCCCATTATGTATCATAGCGACAATAGTCAACATCAGAGTACCTTAGGTAGATTGTTGTACACAATGTTTGAAATTACATGATTTGTAACTCGATTTAAACCTGAGTTGAGCGTGGAAATCAAGTTTGTGCCTCAGTGCATAGGGCATACGAACTCATGTTAGGTCTTCCGCAATATCATACACAACCTTTTTCTCCTGTACCGACAGTAAGATTTTAGACATGTACACATGATTAGAAACTTGATGGTCGAGCCCTGAATACTTATTGGCTGACAGCAGTGGTATATCAGACCGTATGCTACGAGTATGACAAAACACTTATTTTTACTCTTCTAATTACGTTGGTAACCAGTTTATAACAGCAATAAGGCACCTCGGGGGTTTGTTGTACAGTATATGGCCAATATACCACCGCAAAGAGCTGTATCCAGGCACTCCGCGTTGTCGTGCTTATGAACAGCTCTTAGCTGTGGTATATTGGCCATATACCACACCCCCTCGGGCCTTATTGCTTAATCGTACCATATTTGCATTAATGCTCCTCACTAAAAGACAATAATAAAATAAAAAGGGAAAATAGCCTTTCTGCAATACCACGATACAAAAAGAATGGATTAGCAGAAACCACAACATAAGACATGCCTGAGGAATGGTGCAGTAGAACAAATATGTTTTGGTACTGACACTGAAAACAATAGACTGGACAACAGCGGAGTTACAAATGATGCAGAGCTGCCAAGGGATATGTTATGGAGTATGGCTGAGGCATTCTGAGATACAGATTTGGTAGCTGGCTGGCACTCGCTTTATCCTTGTTTCCAATGGACTGTAATGAGCTAGCCATCTGGGGAGTGAATCTGGCTTGACAGCTGTCCACACATACCTCTAGCACACGGGCTTGTTATGGTACTTTCTCTCAGTAAAGAAGGTCCTTTACTATTTTCACAGGCAGCATGTAATTGCATATGTTGTTATTGAATGTCCAAATTCAGCATGTCACATTTTTGGCTGTACGTTATGCAGTACATGACATTATATGATTATTGGGCAGTTTGTGCCTGCCCTGTAGGTAGGGAAATGTTAGGTTTGTTTCGACTTTTGCTGCAGTGGGCTAAATCAGGGTTACACAGAGTGTTTCTTGGAAATCTTAAACAAATCTACTTTGAAACAAAAGTATACATCTCACACACATGGTTATGGGCTTACAGAGAAGAAGACAGCCGCAGCATGTCAGATATAGAGTTGAAATGTATTCCATTTTGAGTTTGCATCCCAATATTACACTTTTTACACATTACAGAAGACTGAAAAATAACAAAACTATTTTACATAGAAACACCAGATTTCCAGCATTTAAAAAATATATATGTTTTTCCACCCATGAGGCCACTAGGTCATTTGACTGCAGGAACGGGTTTTAATGCATTGGTTTACTCGCAATGCATTAGGTAGGATTATATATTGTGTCATCTTACCTGCGATGTATTAACTATGAGACTGTTTACATACTGTACCACCAACCATGTGGCAGCATCTCTTAAACAAATACATATGTTTCATTGTCATATACACGGAGTGTACAAAACATTAAGAACATCTGCTCTTCCCATGACACAGACTGACCAGGTGAAAGCTGTGATCCCTTATTGATGTCACTTGTTACATCCACTTCAATCAGTGTAGATGAAGGGGAGGAGGCAGGTTAAAGAAAGATTTCTAAGCTTAGAGACAATTGAGACATGGATTGTGTATGTGTGCTCATCAAGCTGATGTTTCAATTGAGACCTGACAGACTCTTCTATATCCCACTTAGTTCATAATCTACATGACGACTTATGACAAGAACACTGCAGAGTCAAAGGTCAAGTGCATTAAAAAGTTTGTCCTCTTAAGAGTTTGGATCTACACTTGTAATCTGTAGTGATCCATTGAGGAAGCAGCCTAAGCAGCCACTCAGCACAAGCCCACTGCTCTAAGTCAACCCATCAAAATCCTATTCAATTTAAGTAATTTGGCAGACACGCTTATTCAGAGAAACTTACAGTTATTGCATTAATCTTAAAATTGCGAGGTGAGACACCCACATACTCTCTCACAGTTATAGTAAGTACATTTTGTCCTCAATAAACCCTAACCCTACTAGCTCCGGGGTGAAGTTTTACGCTAGGTCCAGACCTAGGATCAGCATCTTCCTCCCCCAATCTCAACTTGAACCATTAGTTGGGAAAATGTGAATCTGATCCAAAATCAGCATGTAGAGCAAATTCACCCTATGTCAAACATGTCATGCTTTTCCCCAACCACTGGATATGGTGGTGCTAGGTCTTGGCTAGCAATGATCGGACTTCGATCACGGTTGAGGAACTAACCTACTGACAATGTGACAGGCTGCCACCTCCAATCTCTCGCACCCTTTATTAGACTCAGAAATGGCACCCTATTCCCTAAATAGTACACTACTTTGGATAAGAGTCCTATGGGCCCTGGTCAAAAGAACTGCACCATAAATGTAACAGGTTGCTATTTGGGCACGAGGCAACACTGTAGTAGCAGACACAGTGATGTCATGGTTGTAGAGGGTACGCTGATAGATGATAGCTGCGGGAGGACATTAGCATGGACTGACTGTGCAAAACATTAAGGACACCTTCCTAATATTGAGTTGCATGGCCACCCTCCCCCCCTTTGCCCTCAGAACAGCCTCAATTCGTCGGGGCATGGACTCTACAAGGTGTCAAAAGCGTTCCAGAGGGATGCTGGCCCATGTTGACTCCAATGCTTCCCACAGTTGTGTCAAGTTGTCTGGATGTCCTTGGAATGGTGGAACATTCTTGATACACACGGAAAACTGTTGAGTATTGCAGTTCTTGACACAAACCGGTGCTCCTGACACACACTACCATACCCGGTTCAAAAGGCACTTCAATATGTTTTCTTGTCCATTCACCCTCTGAATTTCACACACACAATCCATGTCTCAAGGCTGAAAAAGTATTTATTTAACCTGTTTCCTCCCCTTCATCTACACTGATTGAAGTGGATTTAACCAGTGACCTCCATAAGGAATCATAACTTTCCCCTGGATTCACCTGGTCAATTCTACAGTGCTATCAGAAACTATTCACACCCCTTTGCTTTTTCAACCTGACTCTAAAATGTATTACATTTAGATTTTGTGTCACTGATCTAAACACAATACCCTATAATGTCAAAGTGGAATTTATTTAGCAGATTTTTTAAAAAAATTATAAAATATGTAAAGCCGAGCTGTCTTGAATCAATAACTATTCAACCCCTTTGATAAGGCAAGCCTATATAAGTTCAGGAGTAAAAATGCGCTTAACAAATCACATAATAGGTAACAGGTAATAGGTAATCACTAACTCATTCCGTGTTCAAAAATAGTGTTTAACATGATTTTTGAATGACTACCCCAACTCTGTACCCCACACATACAATTATCCAACCTCAAAGGCCAGGGAGTTTTTCCAATGCCTTGCAAAGAACGGTACCTATTGGTAGATGGGTAATAAAAAAAAGCAGAAATTGAATATCTCTTTGAGCATGGTGAAGTTATTCATTATACTTTGGATGGTGTATCAATACACCCAATCACTACAAAGATACAGGCGTCCTTCCTAACTCAGTTACCGGAGAGGAAGGAAACTGCTCAGTGATTTCACCATGAGGCCAATGGTGACTTTAAAACAGTTACAGAGTTTAATGGCTGTGATAGGAGAAAACCGAGGATGGATCAATTACATTGTAGTTACTCCACAATACTAACCTAGATGACAGAGTGAAAAGAAGGAAGCCTGTACAGAATAAAAATATTCCAAAACATGCATCCTGTTTGCAACAGTGCTCTTAAGTAATACTCCAAAAAATGTGTCAAAGAAAGGAACTTTTTGTTCTGAATACAAAGCGTTATGTTTGGGACAAATCCACCACAACACAACACTGAGTACCACTCTTCATATTTTCCAGCATGGTGCTGGCTGCTTCATGTTATGGGTATCCTTGTCAAGGACTAGGGAGCTTTTAGGGAAAACATTTACGGAATACAGCTATAAGCACAGGCAAAATCCTTGAGGAATAACTGGTTCAGTCTGCTTTCCAACAAACACTGGGAGAGTAGCTTACCAAGACGACACTGAATGTTCCTGAATGGCCTAGTTAGAGTTTTAACTTAAATCGTCTTGAAAATCTATGGAAATTTATGTCTGTCTAGCAATGATCAACAATCAACTTGACAGAGCTTGAAGAATTTTAAAAAGAATAATGGGCAAATATTGCACAATCCAGGTGTGCTCTTAGAGACCCAGAAAGACTCACAGCTGTAATCACTGCCAAAAGTGATTGTAACATATATTGACTCAGGGATGTAAATGAGATATGTCTGTGTTTAATTTTCAATAAACTTGCAACATTTTCTAAAAAATGTTTTTTCATTTCGTCATTATGGATATTATTTGTAAATGGGTGATAAAACAATTGATTTAACCAATTTTGAATTCATACTGTAACACAACCAAATGTGGACTAAGTTAAGGGGTATGAATACTTTTGGAAGGCATGGAAAGAGCAGGTGTTCACAATGTTTTGTACACTCAGTGTATATTTATATATTGTACATGATAATGATATGTTTTTAGCCATGTGCCAGCATATTCGCTGGGGAGGACTAGCCGCCTGAATTCTAGATGATAACAGAGTACAAATCAAGTGTATCTACTCACTTAAGTTAATCTATCTATCTATCTTTCACAACCAAACATATCCTCTGGTCAATGAGTAGCTACAATTTGTGTATTAATAAAATTCACATTGGATTAGTAAATTCTGTGGATGTAATGAGTCCAACCAATTTGACATTTCGTTTTCAAAAAGTATAAAGGATCAATGTTGCATTACTAGTCATATGTCTTCTTCAATTTGAAGGACCTGAAAGACCAGACATGTTGATTTATAGTTAAATTTGGCCATGTTTCCTCAACTTGACATGTATTGACTACATGAGCCTTTGATTAATATACTGATTACATTTTTTATACCTTGAGAGAAATTCAAATGGAAGAGAGAGAGAGAGCAAACATAAAAGAGCGGGGAGAGAGGGGGAGGGGGAGAGAGAGAGAGAAAGGGAGAGAGAGAGGACGCGAGAGAGGAAGAGAGTGAGGGAGAGAGAAAGAGAGCGAACGTGAGAGAGCGGGGGAGAGAGAGAGAGGAAACGTAAGAGTGCGGGAAAGAGAGAGAGAAAGAGAGAGACAGAAAGAGAGCACAATTCACATTTTCTCCCCCTGTCCACGCTCAGCATGCGTTGAGCCTATGCGACAAGGAAAAGGTAAATGATTGACGAGTAAACATCTTCCCGGCATCCATTTTGAGATATGGAATTACATCAGGAACGAAAAGGGATTGCATTACTTTTGGAATTCCTTTGCCCCATGTGGTTAAACCCCAGGAGGCTTAGATGTAATCTCCCAGGTATTAGCAATGAGGGGGATGATAAAAGGTCTGTAGTCTACACGTGTGGCTACATAGCGCAAGGGAAAGTAGTGTATCGCTGCATACCACCAAACGGATCAATACGTCAATGTTCACCCAACTGTCTGCATGTCACAACAGTATGTGTAAAGATAGCGCTGTGTCTTGTCTTATGTTAGCGGAAATGTGTGTCCATGGATGCTTATAACAATCCTTTTTGTTACCACAGCAGTACAGTTAGGCATTTTTCGGAATGTTGTCAAGGTTGTCAATTGATATGGACCTTTGCATATACCGTAACAATTGGCAAACTAGCTTTGTATTCACCCAATCAAACGACAGCTCGTGCTGTTGGGGGTGAAGAATTGAACTATTATATTTCTGAACGCACACACGGTGTTGAACGTTTTTACTCATATATTAGAGCTAGACAACAATGGTTGAATCAACGTTGTGTCCACCTCATTTCAATGGAAGGAATTACATTGACCCAGTGTGGAATACATGTTGAATTGACTGTCTGTGTCCAGTGGGAGGATACATAAACACACTCCAAAATGTCAAGTGTATTTTGTAAAGGGGGAAAAATGTATCAAATAACATTTGACAATGTGAAGAGAGAGAATTAACAAACCCCAATGAACTTCTTCAGGAGGTCCAGGATTTGGCTGGTGGCGTTGAACACGTCGCGCCAGTCATTCGGCGGCATGCCCGCGGGGCGGTCCTCGGGGGGGCTGTTGTACAGGAAGTTGGCGAGCAGTTCTTCGGTCCATCTTGTGCCTTTGAGCCCGTGGTTGATTGCGGCTGCAAACACCGGGTTATCCAGAAAGGCCTGATTTGAAAACCAGAGAAAAGGGGTTGTGTGGGTAATTTACACTCATCAGATTATAAAACAATCAATGCACTGAGAAATGAATGCAATGGAAGCTAATTGGAGACCTGCAGCACTGCAGATAGTTTTTCCTCTGTGAGAGAATTAATTAGAAACATTAAGCTAGATGGCACTGTTGTACTGCAGGCTTGGGAATTTACACCCACCTTTTTCATGACCGTGCACATTCACACATGTAGAGTCGCAGGCACATACGCAGACACACTCAGGCATGTGCACAAACAAGCGTACATTCCCACACACACATACACACACTGTGTGCTTCCTGTGACTGTCTCCTTCCTCCTTCCCACAGCCCTCGCCCCAGTGTGATAAGCACCAGGTGTCTTAACTGTCAGCTCGGCTTAAGCCTCATTCCATGATTTCACTCGGCACTCAAAGAGTTAAGGAAGAGATATGCTAATCTAAATGCAAATGGTGTTGCTGTTACAGCCTCCCTACAGTATGTGTGCAGTTTCAAAAATGAATGGCCACCCATCCCTGTAGTGTAGAACAATGGGAGCCTTACATAATAGCTTCCTACTCAGGTTCTGTACGTTCCCTGGTACAGGTTTGGTGAAAATACATTACTTGCATCCCAAATGACACCCTATTCCTTATATAGTGCACTACTTTTGACCTGATCGCTATGGGCCCAGATCAAAAGTAGTGCACTATAAAGGGGATAGCGTGTCATTTGGGATGCACCCTTTCCATCTGTCTGGTACTGCTCCCCTCAGTGTGATCTGTAGGGTGCATACAGTATGCCCGCAACCATGAAATTGCAACCGTGTAATAACACGATAATAGTGGTGTTGTATTGCATAACTGAACATGGTCTGCTGATAATGTAGTGTGTGGCAAAACAGGCTGAAATTCTCTCTCTCTCTGCCTCTCTCTCTGCCTCTCTCTCTCTGCCTCTCTCTCTCTGCCTCTCTCTCTCTGCCTCTCTCTCTCTGCCTCTCTCTCTCTGCCTCTCTCTCTCTGCCTCTCTCTCTGCCTCTCTCTCTGCCTCAAACATATTCTGACCATTGTGTTCAGTGGCGTTTAAGTAAAGACTTTGGAATGTTTAACATGAGATCAAAGTTTCAAACGTCTATGCTGCTCCTGACCATCAAGAAACATCAGGTTTAACCATATATCTGTGATAGGAAGAGTGGAATAATTCATTTAGTTTCAAGATGTACATACAGAAATATATTGTAAACAATTTGCCGTTTTTACTTTAGAGTTAAGAATATTTGTAAAGGGTCACTGAAATTCAATTGATTATACAGAATGCCAATGTGTCTGTGGCTAAACATGGTATATATGTTGTACTACTCTCAACGTTCAGTGGCATTTGGGACGGATTGTTGCAGATATGCCGTTTAACCCCGGCGTCCAAGTGTCAAATTACATTATCCGACATGAGGTCTTCAGGCAAAAAAATACATGTTCCCCTGTTTTCCCCATATTTTCCCTGGCCTTTTAAAAGGATGGAAATGGTTGGCTCCCGGCAGCAAACGGCCAATGAAAACTCAAACCAGCCCTCTTACCATTTTCCAACATAGGGTCATTCTAATAATAATTCCTGCTTGACATTTTCCTAGATGGTCACTGGTTTGGCATCAAGTAAATGGCAACCAACCATTAATTACCCGTCACTCTTTTACTGTAATAGAATGTTATATGAACAGATGTAAACCCATACTGATACCTGTTGGCAACACTAGTAATTATTTTTACACAGAGTAGTGCTTGAAAATACTGCTTTCTGGGTCCTTCAAGCCATTCCATAAAACCAGAGCTACCCCCTCTCCCCTATGCACTAGCATAGATCTGAGAGGATTGAATGGCTATAGGGGAAATGGTAGTAAATCCATCTTGCCCTCTGATAGTCAAGGTGGAACATAGAGCTAGTTAGAGGACTCTTCTTTGTATCTGTTCCACTAAGGCATCTGTGAGCGCACGGGTAGCGCCATAAAGACCATCTCCATTTTTAAGTAGTCCATTTTCTTATTGTACAACTTCTATGAGTTGGTTAACAAACTGAAAGGGTGCATACTGTGTTGTTTGAACAGGTATAAAGACAACTTGCAGTTGTGGAATGTTTGCTCACGAGTATAATTCATTGGCTGATCCATCCTGATAACCTGGATGGAATTAAGTGATCCTTCCTTAACCCATAGGGAGTCACACCCAGTTGACTACTTCAACATGCAGGTTGGCATTTATTGTCATTAATCTTACCCTGTAGGCAGCTCTGCAGAGTGAGCACTAGATGGCACAGACACAAAGTCATAAAATCTGATTTTAAGCCTAACCTTAACATTAAACCTACCCACACTGCTAACCCTAATGCCTAACCTGAAATTAAATTACTTTTTACAATGTAGCCAATTTTCACCTCGCAGCTGGCCCGTTAGCGGAAATCGCTCAGTTCTGCCTCCAGGACAAGGTTCATGACAATAAACGTAAACCTGCCTTCAAAATGAGGCAAGTTCTCAATAGCACTGCCTATGCTAAAATGGCTTTTGGGCACTGCAGTTGTCTATCTATGTCTATGAGGTGGAATTGTCACCATATTGCTTATGCCTATCCAATCCTCCTAGATCCAATCAGTGGAGGCTAGGGGTTTATTTGGGATTTAAGAGATTTCTCTCTTCAGCTCAGCTGATAACTCAACTGTGCTGTAATTGCCGCCATCAATGTAGAAAGTTGCTAAAACCTTGAGAGACCTCTGGAGAAGATGACACCACGGAACTACCAGTTCTGAGGCCTGCTGCTCGGAGGGAGAAAATGAAGACAAAGGAGAATTGCAGGGTCCATTTGTGTAAAGGTTAGGGCTGGGGTAATGAATAACCTGGCTACATGGAGTGCTCGGCTACGCTCTTCCCTAGCTGCCCATAAGCTCATTTCAGGTGACACGGGAGTAATGTCTGCTTCAAGGGAAGGGGAAGGAGAGAGAGGGGGTTTCTGGGAAGGGAAAGGTGTGTGAGCTCTCCATCTCTCCATTCCAAGCTAATCCCCTTCCCTGACTGCCAGGGTGAAAATTATCCAGCACTTACCCATAATTACTTTATTTTTTCCATATCGATAAACCTGATATGTAGCTATATTTTTCAGCTGAATTTGTGTTAGAAATGTTAGATATATTCTGGTGGGAGGAAGTGTAGGACTCTACTTTGAGAGATAAAGGTTGGTAAATATGCCTAGTAGAATGGCTTGTGTATGTCATTCAAAATTCTAATGGACAAGGATAATTCCGACTGATGTACAGTGCATGTGGAAAGTATTCAAACCCCTTCCCTTTTTCCACATTTTGTTACATTACAGCCTTATTCCAAAATGGATTAAAATATATACAGTATATATAATCCTCCTCAATCTGCACACATTTCCCCATAATGACAAAGGGAAAACAGGTTTGTTTTGCAAATATTGATTGTTTAGCAAAAAAAAAAAAATGGAAATACCTAAGGGTGTGAAAGTATTCATAACCTTTTCCATAAGACTCGAAATTGAGTTAATGTGCACCCTGTTAATATTGATCATCCTTAAGATGTTTCTACAACTTGTTTGGTGTCCACCTGTGGCAAATTCAATTGATTGGACATGATTTGGAAAGGCAAGCACCTCTCTATATAATGTCCCACAGTTGACAGCGCTTGTCAGAGCTAAAACAAAGCCTTGAGGTCAAATTAATTGTCCGTAGAGCTCCAAGACAGGATTCTTGGAGGCAACAGATCTGGGGAAGTGTACAAAAACAATTCGGCAGCATTGAAGGTCCCCAAGAACACAGTGACGTCCATCATTCTTAAATGGAAAAAGTTCAGAACCACGAAGACTCTTCCAAGAGCTGGCCTCCCAGCCAAAATGAACAATCGGGGGAGAAGGCCCTTGGTTAGCGAGGTAACAAAGAGCCCGATGGTCACTCTGACAGAGCTCCTGAGGTCCTCTGTGGAGATTGGAGAACCTTCCAGAAGGACAACCATCTCTGCAGCACTCCACCAATCAGGCCTTTATGGTACAGTGGCCAGACAGAAGCCACTCTTCAATAAAAGGCACATAACAGCCCGCTTGGAGTTTGCCAAAAGGCACCTGAAGACTCTCAGACCATGAGAAACAAGATTCTCTGGTCTGATGAAACCAAGATTGAACTCTTTGGCCTGAATGCCAAGCGTCACGTCTGGAGGAAACCTGGCACCATCCCTACGGTGAAGTATGGTGGTGGCCGCATCATGCTGTGGGGATGTTTTACAGCTGGAGGGACTTGGAGACTAGTCAGGATTGAGGGAAAGATAAATGGAGCAAAGTACAGGGAGATCTTTGATGATAACATGCTCCAGAGCACTCAGGACCTCAGCCTGGAGTGAAGGTTCACCTTCCAACAGGACAATGACCCTAAGCACACAGCCAAGACAACACAGGAGTGACTTCGGGACAAGTCTCTGAATGTCCTTGAGTGGCCCAGCCAGAGCCCAAAATTCACTGAGGAGGATGGTCCTCCCCTTCTTCCTCTGAGGAGCCTCCACAGATGTATATTGACATTAAAGCTCTTTTCAACTAGATTTAACACATAAAACCAACTGTTATTTTCATTTTCTGACTTACATTAACATTAGATAAAATCACCATAGATAAAACAGTGATACTCATGTTTGACAAGTCATTCATCCTTGTCTAACATCTGTCACATGTAAATCAGCTCTACGGTGTAGTACATCAGGTTTCCATGTTTCTGTTGAAGGAGTCATAAATCTTACCCGCAGTGCACTGACTTGGGGGCCATTTTGAAAGTAGTTCCAACCACGTGGTTCAAAATCCTCCCAAGCTTCCAACAACTCTTTCAACATGGCCAATGCGTTGAAAGTACTATTTGCCTGAAACAAGAAAGAGAGACACAGTGTGGTGATTAAAATATGGAAAATTCCATCTCTAACCCTACTCCATTTGAAGGCATTCACACTGTGCTATCAAATTTATTTCGCAGCCAATCTGACCTTGAGAACACACTGCGTCTTCGTATTTTCACCTATCCCCCGGGGAGACTGATTTGATTTCTACCCCCGTTGTGACTAATGTAAACAGGGTTATTTACACCCAAGCACTGAGACGTAAACAATTGGGCTGCTAGGGGTGTGAAGACGGGTCCCAATGGCAAGACCGAGCCACTCGCTGTGAAGTCGGTGGATCTACTCAGCCATTATCTTACTAGATATTCTTCACATCCAATTCCCTACAGCTTCTCACCATTGGTTTGTGTTGTTTATGCAGTTCCAAAATGATGTTAATTCCGGGAGAAACGTCATGAAAAATAGATTATATCCCCTGAGTGTGTTCCCTATTTCCTCTCCCTGGTTTCTGGAGAGGGGTTGATAGCGTGTATCATCACGTTTTGATTTACCAGCTAATCTAAATGCCTCGTCTTGGTATGATTCGTGAAGTGAAAATATGCAATTAGATACAATCGCAAACGTTTTAATTATTCAAGCTATTTACATAGGCACCCAAAGTCAATGTCCCCAACACTGTTATGAGTGTTGGGATCACAGACAGAGTCCACATTCTTGCAGACATCCATTTTCTTTCAGTCTACTTGACTGATTTCAATTCAAATTGACACCAACCCTGGCAGACATGTGATGTGCATACAATATGAGTTTCTTCTTTGTTTTTACCTCTTTCACCATTAGTCTAGTTGCAGGTGTGTCAGGGGTGTAGAGGATCTTGCCTAGGATTAGGGGCCGAAATGTCCTCCAAACAATACGTAGGCCAGGAGTTCCCTCAAGAGTGTCAATCAGTACTTTGCAGAAGGCACCTGGTGAGAGAGAAACATCTATTGTTCCTTCAAACACGCGTAAATGCACCTGTTAGTGACTTAGAAATTGAGAAAAGCAACAGATAAAAATTATACAGACATCTGTCTGAATGAGTACAAGGACCAAACCACGAAATATAACATAAGATACATTAATAATGTCTTGACGATAATAGATATAAAAAAATTAAAAACATTTTATGTTCGGACCACATTTAATCCATCTGTTACAATCAAAGTTACCATCAAAATAAAAGTTTGTTAATCTGTTGTGTTTCAGGGTTAGAAACAGAAGATTTAGGCTGCATCCTAAATGGCACCCTATTCCCTATAGTGGACTACTTTTGACCAGAGCCCTATGGGTACAAATAGAGCCCATAGTTTCCCAGAAATCACATCAAACCCTCACGCCACTGCTGAGAAAATAAACGGTAGTCTTCACATGCTTAATAATGGAAGTAGCAGGTGATATGACAACCGGTCAAGTTTACACTTTTCACTATGTGGAGGATTTACTGCAATTCCGACACTTCAAAGACTCAATTATTTTGTGTCGAACAACTCCTTTAATGTGTAGCTAATAACACAATGGCTGGGGAGAGAGGAAGGAAGGGAGCAAGATATTTATATAGCAGTCCAGCACAGCTGAATACACACAGGAGGAGTCGGGAGCCAGGAGTGCTCAACACTGAGGGAGAAAACAATTCAATATGCTCAGCTGCAGTGGGATCATTACTAATTTATCCAATCTGCCCGTGTGAATATTGCCAGGTCGGTTGGAGCGCTGTGTAGGTTACACAGGACGATAGATCTGAGGGAATAGCATGGTGAAAGGTGCTGCAGCCACCACTTGTTTGTGTTCTGTAGGGTGTGAGGACGTCTCTGTCTGTCCTGTAAAGCTTCTCTGTTTATCGGTATCTGTCTGCTTGCCTGCCTATATTTGTCTGTCTGCCTGCCTACTGTACATGTCTCTATATCTGTGTCTCTGTTTCTGTCTGCCTCGATGTGTCTCTGTGTCTTTGTCTAACTGCCTGTACTTTTGTGTGTGTCTTTTGGTCCGTCTGTCTGTGCTCAGGTGCGTAGGTCTATACTTGGCCCGTCATCTCAACTCAAAAGTCTCTTCCACCTCTTCTATCACAGTGCTCCCTTAACCGCTGGCCATCAAAGATTTGGGTGCAGGATGTGCGATAAATATTAGTATTTTGCCTTGCGGCCATCCCTTCTAAGGTGCTCCGGAGAAACTCTGTCGGGTGCTAATGCCCGCCCTCACTCCGGCCAGCTGTTTCCCCTGACCACATGTCATTTCCTATAATCATATCGCTTAGACAGGCAGTACACAGCGTCACATGGCTTAGAGCTTTCCGTTCAATAAATATTGATATCAGGATGAATCTCTTCCACCCATTCTTATTCGTATGAATATTTATCTCCCCCAAAACTGTGACATACCATCATATTCTTACCAAAGGTATCTGATTTATCACACAATGGTGGCAGTGAGGACCTGAATCCATATTTTACACAGGGAGCTGCAGCCAAGTAATTGCTCGGAGCCTCTAGTCAGCCCCTCATCATACCCGGCAAATTTAATACATTTGAGTTCCGCACAGTGCAGAAATAAGACTCTCTCACACACACATACGTTTTACTCTGCACACGTACATACACACAGTCACACGCCTACCTATCGTGGCTAACACACACATCACTCACTTAGACTGCACCGCTTCCAACATTCAAATAGAACTCTCCAGAATGTCATTCAAACGCGACTGTCTCTCAAGTGAAAGCCATACAATATTCCTTTCATCACTCACACACAGATAAACATAATATTTGTGCAGACACACACATACATACACAAATTCACACGAACATCTAAAAACAATGCTCTACTGCAACTTCTACATCCAACTAAGGGCAATCAATGGTCAATTGGGCCGACCAACCAGTGCTCCCGCACATTGGCTAACCGGGCTATCTGCATTGTGTCTCACCCACCCCCTGCCAACCACTGTTCATCATGCATGCATAGTCACTTTAACCATATCTAAATGTACATACTACCTCAATCAGCCTGACTAACCAGTGTCTGTATGTAGCCTCGCTACTTTTATAGCCTATAGTCTGTCTTTTTACTGTTGTTTTTATTTCTTTACCTACCTATTGTTCACCTAATACCTTTTTTGCTTTGTTGGTTAGAGCCTGTAAGTAATAGTTTAGACACTGTTAATGCTGTAAATGACTATTGTATCTGGAAATGGCAGATTTTTTATAGAATATATACATAGGCGTACAGAGGCCAATTATCAGCAACCATCACTCCTGTGTTCCAATGGCACGTTGTGTTAGCTAATCCAAGTGTATCATTTTAAAAGGCTATTTGATCATGAGAAAAACCTTTTGCAATTATGTTAGCACAGCTGAAAACTGTTGTTCTGATTAAAGAAGCAATACAACTGGCCTTCTTTGGACTAGTTGAGCATTTGGATCAGCATTTGTGGGTTCGATTACAGAAATCAAATCAAATGTTATTAGTCACATGTGCCAAATACAACAGGTGTAGACCTGACAGTGAAATGCTTACTTATGAGCCCCTAACCAACAATGCAGTTTTAAAAAATATGGATAAAAATAAGAAATAAAAATAACAAGTAATTAAGAGCAGCAGTAAATAACAATAGCGAGACCATATACAGGGGTGTACCGGTACCGAGTCAATGTGCGGGGGCACCGGTTTGTTGAGGTAGTATGTACATGTAGGTAGAGTTATTAAAGTGACTATGCATAGATGATAACAACAGAGAGTAGCACTGTAAAAGAGGGGGGGGGTGCAAATAGTCTGGGTAGCCATTTGATTAGATGTTCAGGAGTCTTATGGCTTGGGGCTAGCTTGGTGGCTTGGGGCTTGGGGGCTTCGCTCCACAGGTAATATTACATTTCATTACATTTCATTACAGTACAACGGTTTGATTTGTTTGATCTGAGCAATTTTTCTTAGCTAGCTACATAGCCGTCTTTGTATCAAAGATAATTGTGTAGTTTAGAGTAATTATCGAGGTTAGCTAGCCAGCTATTTTCGTCCTTCTAACGTAGTCAACACTGCTAGCTAGCCAGCTAGCCAACTTCTACCGAATAGCAGCACTGTAGAAACTATTACATTACAACGGAACGACTTGATTAGTGTAGTGTTAGCTAGCTACATAGTTGTCTTTGCTGTCTTTGTATCTAAGATAATTGTGTAGTTTAGAGTAATTATCGAGGTTAGCTAGCCAGCTATTTTCCTCCGCCGCGCCGCGCCACCGTTCTCCTACCTAGTCAACAACTGCTAGCTAGCTAGTCAACTTCTACCGACTAGCAGCACTGTAGAAACTAATACATTACAACGGAACGATTTGATTAGTGTAGTGTTAGCTAGCTACATAGTTGTCTTTGCTGTCTTTGTATCTAAGATAATTGTGTAGTTTAGAGTAATTATCGAGGTTAGCTAGCCAGCTATTTTCGTCCGCCACGACACCGTTCTCCTACCTAGTCAACAACTGCTAGCTAGCTAGTCAACTTCTACCGACTAGCAGCACTGTAGAAACTAATAATACATTACAACGGAACGATTTGATTAGTGTAGTGTTAGCTAGCTACATAGTTGTCTTTGCTGTCTTTGTATCTAAGATAATTGTGTAGTTTAGAGTAATTATCGAGGTTAGCTAGCCAGCTATTTTCGTCCGCCGCGCCGCGCCACCGTTCTCCTACTAAGTCAACAACCGCTAGCTAGCTAGTCAACTTCTACCGACTAGCAGCACTGTAGAAACTAATAATACATTACAACGGAACGATTTGATTAGTGTAGTGTTAGCTAGATACATAGTTGTCTTTGCTGTCTTTGTATCTAAGATAATTGTGTAGTTTAGAGTAATTATCGAGGTTAGCTACCCAGCTATTTTCATCCGCCGCGCCACCGTTCTCCTACCTAGTCAACAACTGCTAGCTAGCTAGTCAACTTCTACCGACTAGCAGCACTGTAGAAACTAATAATACATTACAACGGAACGATTTGATTAGTGTAGTGTTAGCTAGATACATAGTTGTCTTTGCTGTCTTTGTATCTAAGATAATTGTGTAGTTTAGAGTAATTATCGAGGTTACCTAGCCAGTTATCGAGGTTACCTAGCCAGCTACACTTTCAAACAAAGTCAACAACGCAGCCACTGCTAGCTAGCCTATTTCA
Organism: Salvelinus fontinalis; assembly: GCF_029448725.1. Taxonomy (NCBI): domain Eukaryota; kingdom Metazoa; phylum Chordata; class Actinopteri; order Salmoniformes; family Salmonidae; genus Salvelinus; species Salvelinus fontinalis. The sequence continues at coordinate 14,993,325 of NC_074700.1, read as the reverse complement.
CCAGCCAGCAGTACTGTATCATTTTAATCATTTTAGTCAATAAGATTTTTGCAACGTAAGCTTAACTTTCTGAACATTCGAGACGTGTAGTCCACTTGTCATTCCAATCTCCTTTGCATTAGCGTAGCCTCTTCTGTAGCCTGTCAACTATGTGTCTGTCTATCCCTGTTCTCTCCTCTCTGCACAGACCATACAAACGCTTCACACCGCGTGGCCGCTGCCACTGTAACCTGGTGGTCCCAGCGCGCATGACCCACGTGGAGTTCCAGGTCTCCGGCAGCCTCTGGAACTGCCGATCTGCGGCCAACAAGGCAGAGTTCATCTCAGCCTATGCTTCCCTCCAGTCCCTAGACTTCTTGGCACTGAGGGAAACATGGATTACCACAGATAACACTGCTACTCCTACTGCTCTCTCCTCGTCTGCCCACGTGTTCTCGCACACCCCGAGAGCTTCTGGTCAGCGGGGTGGTGGCACTGGGATCCTTATCTCTCCCAAGTGGACATTCTCTCTTTCTCCCCTGACCCATCTGTCTATCGCCTCCTTTAAATTCCATGCTGTCACAGTTACCAGCCCGTTCAAGCTTAACATCCTTATCATTTATCGCCCTCCAGGTTCCCTTGGAGAGTTCATCAATGAGCTTGACGCCTTGATAAGTTCCTTTCCTGAGGATGGCTCACCTCTCACAGTTCTGGGTGACTTTAACCTCCCCACGTCTACCTTTGACTAATTCCTCTCTGCCTCCTTCTTTCCACTACTCTCCTATTTTTGACCTCACCCTCTCACCTTCCCCCCTACTCACAAGGCAGGCAATATGCTTGACCTCATCTTTACTAGATGCTGTTCTTCCACTAATCTCATTGCAACTCCCCTCCAAGTCTCCGACCACTACCTTGTATCCTTTTCCCTCTCGCTCTCATCCAACACTTCCCACTCTGCCCCTACTCGGATGGTATCGCGCCGTCCCAACCTTCGCTCTCTCTCCCCCGCTACTCTCTCCTCTTCCATCCTATCATCTCTTCCCTCTGCTCAAACCTTCTCCAACCTATCTCCTGATTCTGCCTCCTCAACCCTCCACTCCTCCCTTTCTGCATCCTTTGACTCTCTATGTCCCCTATCCTCCAGGCCGGCTCGGTCCTCCCCTCCTGCTCTGTGGCTCGACGACTCATTGCGAGCTCACAGAACAGGGCTCCGGGCAGCCGAGCGGAAATGGAGGAGAACTCGCCTCCCTGCGGACCTGGCATCCTTTCACTCCCTCCTCTCTACATTTTCCTCTTCTGTCTCTGCTGCTAAAGCCACTTTCTACCACTCTAAATTCCAAGCATCTGCCTCTAACCCTAGGAAGCTCTTTGCCACCTTCTCCTCCCTCCTGAATCCTCCCCCCCCCCCCCCCCCCCTCCTCCTTCTCCTTCTCTGCGGATGACTTCGTCAACCATTTTGAAAGAAGGTCGATGACATCCGATCCTCGTTTGCTAAGTCAAACGACACCGCTGGTTCTGCTCACACTGCCATACCCTGTGCTTTGACCTCTTTCTCCCCTCTCTCTCCAGATGAAATCTCGCGTCTTGTGACAGCCGGCCGCCCAACAACCTGCCCGCTTGACCCTATCCCCTCCTCTCTTCTCCAGACCATTTCCGGAGACCTTCTCCCTTACCTCACCTCGCTCATCAACTCATCCTTGACCACTGGCTACGTCCCTTCCGTCTTCAAGAGAGCGAGAGTTGCACCCCTTCTGAAAAAACCTACACTCGATCCCTCCGATGTCAACAACTACAGACCAGTATCCCTTCTTTCTTTTCTCTCCAAAACTCTTGAACGTGCCGTCCTTGGCCAGCTCCTCTGCTATCTCTCTCAGAATGACCTTCTTGATCCAAATCAGTCAGGTTTCAAGACTAGTCATTCAACTGAGACTGCTCTTCTCTGTGTCACGGAGGCGCTCCGCACTGCTAAAGCTAACTCTCTCTCCTCTGCTCTCATCCTTCTAGACCTATCGGCTGCCTTTGATACTGTGAACCATCAGATCCTCCTCTCCACCCTCTCCGAGTTGGGCATCTCCGGCGCGGCCCACGCTTGGATTGCGTCCTACCTGACAGGTCGCTCCTACCAGGTGGCGTGGCGAGAATCTGTCTCCGCACCACGTGCTCTCACCACTGGTGTCCCCCAGGGCTCTGTTCTAGGCCCTCTCCTATTCTCGCTATACACCAAGTCACTTGGCTCTGTCATATCCTCACATGGTCTCTCCTATCATTGCTATGCAGACGACACACAATTAATCTTCTCCTTTCCCCCTTCTGATAACCAGGTGGCGAATCGCATCTCTGCATGTCTGGCAGACATATCAGTGTGGATGACGGATCACCACCTCAAGCTGAACCTCGGCAAGACGGAGCTGCTCTTCCTCCCGGGGACGGACTGCCCGTTCCATGATCTCGCCATCACGGTTGACAACTCCATTGTGTCCTCCTCCCAGAGTGCTAAGAACCTTGGCGTGATCCTGGACAACACCCTGTCGTTCTCAACTAACATCAAGGCGGTGACCCGTTCCTTTAGGTTCATGCTTTACAACATTCGCAGAGTACGACCCTGCCTCACACAGGAAGCGGCGCAGGTCCTAATCCAGGCACTTGTCATCTCCCGTCTGGATTACTGCAACACGCTGTTGGCTGGGCTCCCTGCCTGTGCCATTAAACCCCTACAACTCATCCAGAACGCCGCAGCCCGTCTGGTGTTCAACCTTCCCAAGTTCTCTCATGTCACCCCGCTCCTCCGCTCTCTCCACTGGCTTCCAGTTGAAGCTCGCATCCGCTACAAGACCATGGTGCTTGCCTACGGAGCTGTGAGGGGAACGGCACCTCCGTACCTTCAGGCTCTGATCAGGCCCTACACCCAAACAAGGGAACTGCGTTCATCCACCTCTGGCCTGCTCGCCTCCCTACCTCTGAGGAAGTACAGTTCCCGCTCAGCCCAGTCAAAACTGTTCGCTGCTCTGGCACCCCAATAGTGGAACAAACTCCCTCACGACGCCAGGTCAGCGGAGTCAATCACCACCTTCCGGAGACACCTGAAACCCCACCTCTTTAAGGAATACCTAGGATAGGATAAAGTAATCCTTCTAACCCCCCCCTCCCCTTTAAAAGATTTAGATGCACTATTGTAAAGTGGTTGTTCCACTGGATATCATAAGGTGAATGCACCAATTTGTAAGTCGCTCTGGATAAGAGCGTCTGCTAAATGACTTAAATGTAAATGTAAATGGGTAGAAGCTGTTTAGAAGCCTCTCGGACCTAGACTTGGTGCTCCGGTACTGCTTCCCATGCGGTAGCAGAGAGAACAGTCTATGACTAGGGTGGCTGGAGTCTTTGACAATTTTTAGGGCCTTCCTCTGACACCGCCTGGTATAGAGGTCCTGGATGGCATGAAGCTTGGCCCCAGTGATGTACTGGGCCATTCGCACTACCCTCTGTAGTGCCTTGCCGTTGGAGGCCGAGCAGTTGCCATACCAGGCAGTTTGTTGGTGATGTGGACACCAAGGAACTTGAAGCTCTCAACCTGCTCCACTGCAGCCCCGTCGATGAGAATTGGGGTGTGCTAGGTCCTCTTTTTCCTGTAGTCCACCACCAGTCCATCGTCTCCTTTGTTTTGATCACATTGAGGGAGAGGTTGTTGTCCTGGCACCACACGGCCAGGTCTCTGACCTCCTCCCTATAGGCTGTCTCGTTGTTGTCGGTGATCAGGCCTACCGCTGTTGTGTCATCGGCAAATTTAATGATGGTGTTGGAGTCGTGCCTGGTCGTGCAGGTCATGAGTGAACAGGGAGTATAGGAGGGGATTGAGCACGCACCCCTGAGGGGCCCCTGTGTTGAGGATCAGCTTTGCGGATGTGTTGTTACCTACCCTTACCAGCTGGGGGCGGCCCGTCATGAGGTCAAAGATCCAGTTGCAGAGGGAGCTGTTCAGTCCCAGGGTCCTTAGCTTATTGATGAGCTTTGAGGGCCCTACGGTGTTGAACTTTGAGCTGTAATCAATGAATAGAATTCTCACATAAATTATACATTTGGATTAGCTAACACAACGTGCCATTGGAACACAGGAGTGATGGTTGCTGATAATGGGCCTCTGCACTGTGTAGATATTCCATAAAAAAAAATATTTTGTCCAGGTGGGAAAGGGCAGTGTGGAGTGCAAAAGAGATTGCATCATCTGTGGATCTGTTGCACTTGTCCTCTTGCTCAGTTGTGCCACTCCTCTTACTATTCTGGTTATAGCCAGTTTGCGCTGTTCTGTGAAGGGCATAGTACACAGCGCTGTACCAGATCTTCAGCTTCTTGGCAATTTCTCACATGGAATACCCTTCAATTCTCAAAACAAGAATAGATTGACGAGTTTCAGAAGAAAGGTCTTTTTGAGCCTGTAATCGAACCCACAAATGCTGATGCTCCAGATGCTCAACTAGTCTAAAAAAGGACAGTTTTATTGCTTCTTTAATCAGAACAGTTTTCAGCTGTGCTAACATAATTGCAAAAGTGTTTTCTAATGATCAATTAGCCTTTTAAATTATACATTTGGATTAGCTAACACAACGTGCCATTGGAACACAGGAGTGATGGTTGCTGATAATGGGCCTCTGCACTATGTAGATATTCCATTAAAAAAAATCTGCCGTTTCCAGCTACAATAGTTATTTACAACATTAACAATGTCTACACTATATTTCTGATCATTTTGATGTTATTTTAATGGACCATTTAAAAAAAAAACAAGGACATTTCTATGTGACCCCAAACTTTTGAACGGTAGTGTATATAAAAACAGCCTCCAGCAAAATGAACATATTCTGTATGCTATAGGCCTGGCCCCGGTTTCCCAGAAGCATCTTAAGGCTATGTTCATTGTTAGAACCATAGGATCATATAGTTCTAACAATGAACTTATCCTAAAGAAAAGTTTGCGAAACAGGGCCCAGGACTCTAAAACCCTGTTCCTGGAGAGCTACCATCCTGAAGATATTTAACTCTAATCCAGTGCATCTCATTCTACCAACTGGCTGGTTGATCAGCTGGATCAGGTTAGTCACGACTGGGGTTGGATTGAAGACCTACAGCAAGGTACAGTAGTTCTACAGGAACAGGGTTGGGAAGAACTGCTATAAGCTCTATCCATCATACATTTCAATGCCCTATACACACCCTTTTTTCTATGATATGTGATTCCCCAGCCCAGTGGGGAGTGTAAACAATAGATCCAAAGGGCTAATCTCATTTCTCCTTTGTGATAGGCCATCTACATTTTTTTTTACAAGTGTTTACTGCCACAGACAGACAGTTTTTTTCTTTAATGATGCTATTGGATGGTGCCTAATCCCAACATGAATTAATTTGGGAGCCTTTATAGCCTTTATTGTTTCTATTTTAGTTTTCCTCAGGGCCACTTTGAGTCGTGCAAAAGAGACGTACTGTATATTGGTTATTGTAAAGAGACGTGTATTACATTTACATTTACATTTACATTTACATTTAAGTCATTTAGCAGACGCTCTTATCCAGAGCGACTTACAAATTGGTGCATTCACCTTATGACATCCAGTGGAACAGCCACTTTACAATAGTGCATCTAGATCTTTTAAGGGGGGGGGGGGGGGGGGGGGGCAGAAGGATTGCTTTATCCTATCCTAGGTATTCCTTGAAGAGGTGGGGTTTCAGGTGTCTCCGGAAGGTGGTGATTGACTCCGCTGTCCTGGCGTCGTGAGGGAGTTTGTTCCACCATTGGGGTGCCAGAGCAGCGAACAGTTTTGACTGGGCTGAGCGGGAACTGTACTTCCTCAGTGGTAGGGAGGCGAGCAGGCCAGAGGTGGATGAACGCAGTGCCCTTGTTTGGGTGTAGGGCCTGATCAGAGCCTGAAGGTACTGAGGTGCCGTTCCCCTCACAGCTCCGTAGGCAAGCACCATGGTCTTGTAGCGGATGCGAGCTTCAACTGGAAGCCAGTGGAGAGAGCGGAGGAGCGGGGTGACGTGAGAGAACTTGGGAAGGTTGAACACCAGACGGGCTGCGGCGTTCTGGATGAGTTGTAGGGGTTTAATGGCACAGGCAGGGAGCCCAGCCAACAGCGAGTTGCAGTAATCCAGACGGGAGATGACAAGTGCCTGGATTAGGACCTGCGCCGCTTCCTGTGTGAGGCAGGGTCGTACTCTGCGGATGTTGTAGAGCATGAACCTACAGGAACGGGCCACCGCCTTGATGTTGGTGGAGAACGACAGGGTGTTGTCCAGGATCACGCCAAGGTTCTTAGCACTCTGGGAGGAGGACACAATGGAGTTGTCAACCGTGATGGCGAGATCATGGAACGGGCAGTCCGTCCCCGGGAGGAAGAGCAGCTCCGTCTTGCCGAGGTTCAGCTTGAGGTGGTGATCCGTCATCCACACTGATATGTCTGCCAGACATGCAGAGATGCGATTCGCCACCTGGTCATCAGAAGGGGGAAAGGAGAAGATTAATTGTGTGTCGTCTGCATAGCAATGATAGGAGAGACCATGTGAGGTTATGACAGAGCCAAGTGACTTGGTGTATAGCGAGAATAGGAGAGGGCCTAGAACAGAGCCCTGGGGGACACCAGTGGTGAGAGCGCGTGGTGAGGAGACAGATTCTCGCCACGCCACCTGGTAGGAGCGACCTGTCAGGTAGGACGCAATCCAAGCGTGGGCCGCGCCGGAGATGCCCAACTCGGAGAGGGTGGAGAGGAGGATCTGATGGTTCACAGTATCGAAGGCAGCCGATAGGTCTAGAAGGATGAGAGCAGAGGAGAGAGAGTTAGCTTTAGCAGTGCGGAGCGCCTCCGTGACACAGAGAAGAGCAGTCTCAGTTGAATGACTAGTCTTGAAACCTGACTGATTTGGATCAAGAAGGTCATTCTGAGAGAGATAGCAGGAGAGCTGGCCAAGGACGGCACGTTCAAGAGTTTTGGAGAGAAAAGAAAGAAGGGATACTGGTCTGTAGTTGTTGACATCGGAGGGATCGAGTGTAGGTTTTTTCAGAAGGGGTGCAACTCTCGCTCTCTTGAAGACGGAAGGGACGTAGCCAGCGGTCAAGGATGAGTTGATGAGCGAGGTGAGGTAAGGTAGAAGGTCTCCGGAAATGGTCTGGAGAAGAGAGGAGGGGATAGGGTCAAGCGGGCAGGTTGTTGGGCGGCCGGCCGTCACAAGACGCGAGATTTCATCTGGAGAGAGAGGGGAGAAAGAGGTCAAAGCACAGGGTTGGGCAGTGTGAGCAGAACCAGCGGTGTCGTTTGACTTAGCAAACGAGGATCGGATGTCGTCGACCTTCTTTTCAAAATGGTTGACGAAGTCGTCTGCAGAGAGGGAGGAGGGGGGGGGAGGGGGAGGAGGATTCAGGAGGGAGGAGAAGGTGGCAAAGAGCTTCCTAGGGTTAGAGGCAGATGCTTGGAATTTAGAGTGGTAGAAAGTGGCTTTAGCAGCAGAGACAGAAGAGGAAAATGTAGAGAGGAGGGAGTGAAAGGATGCCAGGTCCGCAGGGAGGCGAGTTTTCCTTCATTTCCGCTCGGCTGCCCGGAGCCCTGTTCTGTGAGCTCGCAATGAGTCGTCGAGCCACGGAGCGGGATGGGAGGACCGAGCCGGCCTGGAGGATAGGGGACATAGAGAGTCAAAGGATGCAGAAAGGGAGGAGAGGAGGGTTGAGGAGGCAGAATCAGGAGATAGGTTGGAGAAGGTTTGGGCAGAGGGAAGAGATGATAGGATGGAAGAGGAGAGAGTAGCGGGGGAGAGAGAGCGGAGGTTGGGACGGCGCGATACCATCCGAGTAGGGGCAGTGTGGGAAGTGTTGGATGAGAGCGAGAGGGAAAAGGATACAAGGTAGTGGTCGGAGACTTGGAGGGGAGTTGCAATGAGGTTAGTGGAAGAACAGCATCTAGTAAAGATGAGGTCAAGCGTATTGCCTGCCTTGTGAGTAGGGGGGGAAGGTGAGAGGGTGAGGTCAAAAGAGGAGAGGAGTGGAAAGAAGGAGGCAGAGAGGAATGAGTCAAAGGTAGACATGGGGAGGTTAAAGTCACCCAGAACTGTGAGAGGTGAGCCGTCCTCAGGAAAGGAGCTTATCAAGGCATCAAGCTCATTGATGAACTCTCCAAGGGAACCTGGAGGGCGATAAATGATAAGGATGTTAAGCTTGAAAGGGCTGGTAACTGTGACAGCATGGAATTCAAAGGAGGCGATAGACAGATGGGTAAGGGGAGAAAGAGAGAATGACCACTTGGGAGAGATGAGGATCCCGGTGCCACCACCCCGCTGACCAGAAGGTCTCGGGGTGTGCGAGAACACGTGGGCAGACGAAGAGAGAGCAGTAGGAGTAGCAGTGTTATCTGTGGTGAGCCATGTTTCCGTCAGTGCCAGGAAGTCGAGGGACTGGAGGGACGCATAGGCTGAGATGAGCTCTGCCTTGTTGGCCGCAGATCGGCAGTTCCAGAGGCTACCGGAGACCTGGAACTCCACGTGGGTCATGCGGGCTGGGACCACCAGGTTAGGGTGGGCGCGGCCACGCGGTGTGAAGCGTTTGTATGGTCTGTGCAGAGAGGAGAGAACAGGGATAGACAGACACATGGTTGACAGGCTACAGAAGAGGCTACGCTAATGCAAAGGAGATTAGAATGACAAGTGGGCTACACGTCTCGAATGTTCAGAAAGTTAAGCTTACGTTGCAAAAAAATAAAAATAAAATACAAGATCTTATTGACTAAAATGATATAGTACTGCTGGCTGGTGAAGTAGCCTGGCTAGCAGTGGCTACGTTGTTGAAAGTGAAGCTGGCTAGGTAACCTCGACAATTTCACTAAATTTCTCTAAACTACACAATTATCATGGATACAAGGACAGCAAAGACAACTAGCTAACACTACGCTAATCAAGTCGTTCCGTTGTAATGTAAGTTTCTACAGTGCTGCTATTCGGTAGAAGTTGGCTAGCTAGCAGTGTTGGCTAGGTAGGAGGACGGCAGCGCGGCAGGCGAAAAATAGCTGGCTAGCTAACCGATAATTACTCAAAGCTACACAATTATCTTAGATACAAAGATAGCAAAGAAAACTATGTAGCTAGCTAACACTACACAAGTCAAGTCGTTCCGTTGTAATGTAATCGTTTCTACAGTGCTGCTAATCGGTGGCTAGCTGGCTAGCTAGCAGGGTTGACTACGTTACGTTGCGTTACGTTAGGGCGAGAATACCTGGCTAGCGAACCTCAGCGAACCTTGATAACTACACAATTATCACCGATACAAAGACGGCTATGTAGCCAGCTAAGTAGCTAGCTAAGATCGAACAAATACAAATCAAAGATAGCAAAGACAACTGTGTAGTCAGCCAACACTACACTGATCAAGTCGTTCCGTTGTAATGCACTCATTTCTACAATGCTGCTATTCGGTGGCAAGCTGGCTAGCTAGCAGTGTTGGCTACGTTGCGTTACGTTAGGGCGAAAATAGCTGGCTGGCGAACCTCAATAACTACACAGTTATGTTTGATGCAAAGACGGCTATGTAGCTAGCTAAGATCAAACAAATCAAACCGTTGTACTGTAATGAAAATGAAAATCAGACCGTTGTACTATAATGAAATGTAATGAAAAGTTATACTACTATTCGGTAGACGGTGGACGTTTGCTAGCTGCTGGGCAGATAGCAGTGTGGACTACGATAGACGACGGAATACGGAATACGATAATTACGCAATTATCTTTTATACACAGACGGCTAAGTAGCTAGCTAAGAAGAAATTGCTAAGGTTAGACAAATTAAACCGTTGTACTATAATGAAATGTAATGAAATGTAATGAAAAGTTATACTACCTGCAGAGCGAATGCAAATGCGACCGCTCGCTCCAAACCGGATGTGTATTCCCATACTCATGTACTGTACAGAACACTAAAAATAATCAAGTTAAGCTATTAGCATGCAGATAGAGGTGTTGGCACTCATTTCAAATGGCTGCTGCATTGTTTTACTAATTTGTAGTGGCACCAGAACAAATCCACTTTAGGGTGTACACTTTATTCCATGGAAAAACCAAACATATTAAAATATAAAATCCCGCAGATCCTCAAACTAACAGGCAATTAATGGAACAGGATAGAGCAGCCCCTAATTAGTACAATCCGAAAGACATCACACTTGAGAAATTGTGCTCAGTGGTAAGCGGAGGGACAAACACATTTGTGTAATGAGGAACTCAGCACTGTAAATAAATAGGTCGGCTTGACAGGTCAGATCCCTGGTAAGTTTTAAGATTCTCTCGTTTTTGACTTTGGCGTCTCCTGGCCTCAGAAAACTTTTCCACTCTGTAAATAATCTATGAATATCTTAGCACCCGACTATTTGTCAAGCTGAACAGACAAGGGCTCGGCTGCATTTTAAAACATGACCATTTGTTGGAAAACAGAGACAAAAAAAACGGCTACATATTTCTTAAATGTCATAGGGAATAGCAATGTGTATGCCTAGCTGGTTACTGTTATACGAAATGGATTTATTGTCATTGGAGGAAGCATATTGAAGCCCATTTCTCAGAACAATACCTCCGTGATCAGAGGAATCATACAGGTCCCACATGACAAGTGTGACCTTTGAAGCATTCATGAATGTCATTTAAAACATGGTAGAGTGCCATGTCTGAGCTGTGTATACATTACCCAACATTGCTGTTTGACAGCTAGATGGATCCAAGACCACATAATAAGCCCTTTGCACAATAATAATAACATGCTATTCCAATCATTATTTCACATTTTCAAAAACTGTTGTACAACACAATTCCTTAACAGTAAGACAACATTTACACATTAAAGAAACCTCCTTGGACTGTTCAAAACTGATTTTATCATTCTCGGAACATAGTACTAACACTGTAAGAACATTGAGGGGGGCCTCCCGAGTGGTGCAGTGCTAGCTGTGCCATTAGAGATTCTGGGTTCGAGTGCAGGGTCTGTCGCAGCCGGCCGCGACCGGGAGACCCATGGGGCGGCGCACAATTGGCCCAGCATCGTCCGGGTTACGGGAGGGTTTGGCCGGGCAGGGATGTCCTTGTCCCATCGCGCACTAGCGACTCCTGTGGCGGGCGCAGTGCACACTGACACGGTCGGCAGGTGTACGATGTTTCCTCCAACACATTGGAGTGGCTGGCTTACGGATTAAGTGGGCATTGTGTCAAGAAGCAGTGCGGCTTGGTTGGGTTGTGTTTCGGAGGACGCATGGCTCTCAAATTTCGCCTCTCCCGAGTGTATGGGAGTCGCAGCGATGAGACAAGACTGTAACTACCAAATGGATACCACGAAATTGGGGAGAAAAAGTGGGAGCTTGATTTCACAGCTTACCTCCAATTCCTTTGAAATGTGTTATTTTGTGTTGAGATTTAAAGTATTACTAACAACCTTGTAACATGTCAGTGTACAAAGGTGGGGTCAAAAGAAAAGATGCAAGCTCTATGGTGAAGAAGAAATTTAAGGGAACTGAGGCCCTCTGTAAAGAGCTCCACGACACCATTTTGCAGGCCTCTAGACAGGCTATGGTGGAACAACATCACAGCCTGGATGCTATTATTACCTCAGCCGTGAAAAAGACAACATTCTGACACCAAAGATTGCAGCTTTTCGTCGGACGGGGCCACAGCGTCTCCCGACGCCTCCTGTCTCAGCCTCCAGTATTTATGCTGCAATAGTTTATGTCTTGGGGGGCTATGGTCAGTCTGATATATCACGAATATTTCTCCTGTCTTATCCGGTGTCCTGTGTGAATTTAAGTATGCTCTCTCTAATTCTCTCTTTTTCTCTCTTTCTTTCTCTCTGAGGACCTGAGCCCTAGGAACATGCCTCAGGACTACCTGGCCTGATGACTCCTTGCTGTCCCCAGTCCACATGGTCGTGCTGCTGCTCCAGTTTCAACTGTTCTGCCTGCGGCTATGGAGCCCTGACCTGTTCACAGGACGTTCTATCTGTCCCAGACCTGCTGTTTTCAACTCTCTAGAGACAGCAGGAGCGGTAGAGATACTCTGAATGATCGGCTATGAAAAGCCAACTGGCATTTACTGCTGAGGTGCTGATCTGTTGCACCCTCTACAACCACTGTGATTATTATTATGTGACCCTGCTGGTCATCTATGAACATTTGAACATCTTGGCCATGTTCTGTTATAATCTCCAACCGGCACAGCCAGAAGAGGACTGGCCACCCCTCATAGCCTGGTTCTGGTATATCTAGGGAGTTTTTCCTATCCACCGTGCTTCTACACCTGCATTGCTTGCTGTTTGGGGTTTTAGGCTGGGTTACTGTACAGCACTTTGTGACATCAGCTGATGTAGGAAGGGCTTTATAAAAAAAAAATGGATTGATTGCAGGTCCTGGTGACTAAAGCCAACAATTCAGTTAATGCTTTGGCCGTGGAAGACTTGAGCAAGTCTCTTAAACAGACCGAGGGGAAATACGACCAGCTTCACTCCAAGGTGCGTGAGAACAAATTAAAGATGCAGACTACAAAAAAAAGAACATGCCCTTAAAAGTGACAGAAATTGAGGCCAGAAATCGTATGTCAAATTTGAAATTGGTGGGACTCGACAACTCAGAGGAAGGGTCGGACTCCATTGGTTCCTAAAAATAAATCTGTCAATTTGGAGCCCTTCATTGGTAGGCCAGGACACAGAGAGGGCGCACCGCGTATTCAGCAAAGGCATCGGGTCTGAGCGGCCCCTAACCCTGATCTTTAATCTGCTGGATGACACTGACCACCAGGCTATCCTGCAAGGGGCAAGGGCCGTGTTCACCATAATGCACAAACACCAACATCTGCAGTTCTTTCTGGATTACAGTGCAGAGACCACAAAGAAGAGAACTGCATTCACTCCGGTAAAGAAGAAGATGAAGGCGCTTGGTCTACAGAAATGTCTGCAGTATCTTGCACTCCTTAAACTAACGCATGGAGGCAACAGGATTATCTTCAACTCACTCAGGGAGGCAGAGGATTTCCTCTGATCAACTTGAGGCAAATGGTACTTCGAACCCAGGCCGCAATGCCAATCCAGGCTTGGATCGCAGAGAAGACATCTCTTCACCCCGCGATAGAGAGGTAGCCACTGTGTTGCGGCTGACTAGCTTGCTATCTAGCTAGGTCCTTGAATTGTTTGTCTATTTTTAGTATACATAAACTAACCTGAGCTACAGCTCTGTGCTTCACAGAACCGAGTTTACGAATTAACTGGCGTGGCGAGTAGTTTTGTTGGGAGGACTTTACTGAACCGTTTCTTCCGAACTGAAAGAATACATATTTAAATGTTTTTAAATAAAGGCAAGCAACTTGTCTGTTACTGTTACTAGTAGTGGGAGTAGTTGGCTGGCTGGCTAGCTAGCGAAACTATCAAGAAACACAACACTAGTTCAGGAGGAAGACAGCGATGACATGTATGGATGATTACAACCCAGTCTCCGATTGGATAATTAATGTAGCTATTGGATGGAAATATGCATCCTCTGTTGTCTTTAATGTCACTGCATGTACCATGCGCTTTCAAGGTAAATGCTGTCTTTATTGTTGGTCTTGGTTGATAGAAAACTCCAGATCTCAGAGAACTCTTTTCTACGGTTCCATTATGATCATCTCATTGTGGGGGGAGATTTTAATGCAATGATTAACCCAGCGTCAGATAAATTCTCAAGTAGTCAGGATTCTCTTCCTGCGTCTTCCCTTGTGCTGAGAACATTTATTGCAGAACTGAATTTAATAGACATATGGCACTCTGCTCTACATAAATATAGTTAATTCTAGAATATGATCTTTGTCATACCTTCACTAATCGAAAATATATCAACATTGGAGATGTTGCCCATTTTGATATCTGATCACTCTCCTGTGATGTGCACAATAACCCATTTTAATACATTTTCCTCGAGCTCGTAGATGGTGTTTCAATGATTCTTTGTTGTTGAACCCAGGATTGACAATGTAGATCATTCAACAGCTGGGAGAATTGTTGGTAATCAATAGGGAGCAGTGTGAGAGTCCTCAGACATTATGGGAAGCAGCTAAATGTTTTATCAGAGGCAATTGTATAGTATTTTCCTCTACATTAAACTCAGAAATAAGCGCTACACAGAGATTGAGGCTGAGGTTGACTCGTTGGAGAGAGAGCAGATGGATGCATTCTCAAAGGAGAGGTCAAATAATAAACTCTTAGCATTGAGAGGGGAATTCAATGCACTCTCATTGCACAAAGCTGAATTTTGTATCCACTGAACTAAACAGAAATATTTTCTTGGGGACAGACCTAGTAGATTGCTTGCTCTGTGGCAGAAGCAGAATGAGTCTAAGACATCAATTAATGCTATACGCTTAAGTGATGGGCAAGTAGTCACAGATCCTGAAGAAATAAATTACATTTTTAAATATTTGTTATAGTGCCCTTTACTCATCAGAAGCTACACTTGATATGCAAAGGAGCAAGTTATTTATGCAGAATTTGGCTTTAACTAAATGGGATTTATTAGACAAAGCTGCTGGAACAACCCGTAACCTTAGAAGAGCTGGGGATGCGGTCAGGGCTATACAAAAAGGGAAATCTCCCTTGCTCGATGGAACTATATCTGGTTCTATGGGATAAAGTTGATCACTGATTTTGGACTCCATGAATTATGCTATTGAGACTGGGTCACTCCATAGGGACTAGAACATTGCCTGAACTACTCTGTTACTGAAGAAGGGAAAAGACTCGCGTTGAATGTTCTTGTTACCGACCAGTCTCCCTGATTTGTGGGGATGCAAAGTTAAATGCAAAAGTATTGGCCATGTGTATTGATCTCTTGGTGTGTAAGTTAATACACCATGCCCAAACTGGCTTTGATAAAAGGGAGATTGGCTGCAGATAATGTACGCAGGTTACTGCATGTTATTGACATTGGTGACAATTTACGTCACGCCTACTCTGTTTTGTCACTTGATGTTGAAAAGGCATTCAAGCGGTTAGAATGGGGATATGTATGGATTGTTTTGGAGCAGTTTGAGTTCAACCATAATTTCATCTCTATGATAAAAACATTACATAACAGCACCACTGCTTCAGTGACAACGGGTACCTGTCAATCGTCTCCATTTCCATTACAACGTGGATCTGAACGAGATTGTCCTATGTCCCCACTGCTTTTTGCTCTGTCACTAGAGCCCTTTGCCCAGGCTGTCAGAGAAAGTATGACTATATCTCCAATTGCAATTCATGGGTCTACAAACTTTCTCTCACGTCATGCAGATGACATCATTCTGTTCCTCTCCAATGTTGGGTCCTCTCTCTCTCATGTACTGGAGTTGTTTGATGAGTTTAAAGAGCTGGCTGGATACAAGATAAACTGGACGAAATCTGTGTTCCTCTAAATGAAGCAGCTATGCTCAGTTACCCTCTTTTGAACCAATAAGCACCAGCTTTACTTATTTGGAGAAGATAGTTAGAGATAACTTCTATGGCCTGTTGCAAAAAATGAACATGGATTTGCAGAGGTGGTCTAATCTAACTATTGTTACATGGCAGAGTTACCCCAGTGAAAATGAATATCTTGCCCCGGGTTAACTTTTTATTCTTTATGATCCCTTTATCGTCACCTCCAACGTTTATCTCTAACTTCATATGAAGTGGAAAAGGGGCTAGGATCAAACTCCCTACTTTGCAGCATGCTAAATGCACAGGAGGTTCTCAATTTACATCATTGGGCTTTTCAAATAAGAGCATTACAAGTGTGAATGGACCGTTAATCACTTGTACCTTGGAGAGCTATTGAATCTGATCTGGTTAAACCGCATCGACTAAAACAGTTTGTATTTGCTGGGGTCGGTAGAAAACATCTTCGTTTTAGCTTTGGTAGCACAGTTCTGAACTCCTTGAATATATGGAAGAGGGTGAAAAGGTTTATAGGTCATCAGGTCATCTCCAATATGGAACAATTTCAAATAATTGACATGTGGACATCCTTTCACACAGGCCTCTCGGTCTTCAAAGGGTGTTTATGTTTTGAATGACCACATTTATTTCAAATCAAAAGTATTTATAAAGCCCTTGTTGTATCAGCAGATGTCACAAAGAGCTTATACAGAAACCCAGCCTAAAACCCCAAACAGCAAGCAATGCAGATGTAGAAACAGATGTATTTATATTGAGATTGACTTTGCACAGATTTCAGGATATTAAAGACAACTATTCCCTGCCAGGATCCTCATACTACCTGCATCTGCAGTTAAGGTCAGCTATGAAGGCTTATGGTGTACCCTGGAATTTGCCCTTGCCACCCAATGGCAGGCTGGATAGGTCCAGATAGGAGTTTTAGAGGGCTAGTAGCAGAGATATATGACACACTTACAGGGAAGACTTATAAGATATTACCCATGGAGGTGGTATGGGAGACAGAGTTGGAGAGGATGGGATTAACCCCTGATTGGGATAGGATATGGTCAAATCTGAGTGAGGAATCTAAAAATATTAGCCAGCTCATTCACTTCAAATTGATTTACAGAAAATATGCAACTCCATATAAACTTTTTCTGATGAAAATAATAAATCCAAACTGCACACACTGTACAAACAATGTTGTAGGTACTGTTCCGGGATTGTCCAGTTATACACACATTTTGGAGTGACATATGCTCAGTACTGTCAAGATTGATGATGGTAAGCCTTATCTCAAATCCTCGCCTGTGCCTGCTGAATGATGATTCATCTTTATCTTTGACACTTATTCCACATCGAATTCTACTAGCTGGATTTACAGCAGCAAAGACAACTATTGTGCAGTGACGGTGGAATTCGGGGCTGGCTCTGGAAATTGACTATATGTTTTCCAGAATATTGTTAATTTGGAATGCACAACAGCAAAACAATAGGGAGGTGCCGTCCACAGTGCAGGCATGGGCAGGGATATCCTCCGCCCTAAGATCCCAACTCGTTGGCTGACTTACCTCTCTTTTCTTCCCCTTTTTTGTTTCTTTTTGACTATCTCTACTATTTGAGAAGTTTGCTCCGGGCTGTTGGTGGGAGATGGGTGGGAGGCTTGGCCAAACTTGTACATTCAATTGTATTTTTCTTCTGTGATTTTTCATGGGCTGGAGCTGCATGCACAGTATAACTCCAAGTATTATTTCATCAAGGCCAAGGTAGGAGTATTGTATTCATTATTTTGTTATCCTCAAATTGGCTTAGTGTTTATTCTTTGAGGTGGGGAAAACATCATGCATTACTAGATGCTGTCAGCAGACTAGTCCCCGATGTTTTGGAATGCTTCTATTTAGGGCCTGGTTTTAATGCTCGCGCAGGGGGTTTCGCCCCACACTCTTCCTACCCTACGGTGATGGGTACTCCATGTATAACATTGTTTGGGCCTCCCACACAATGGCGCAGCAGTCTAAGGCACTGTATCGCAGTGCTAGAGGCACCACTACAGACCCGGGTTCGATCCCAGGCTGTGTCGTAGCCAGCCCGTGACCGTGACTCAGCGTTGTTTGGGTTAGGGGAGGGTTCGTGTCGCCAGTTGTACAGTGTTTCCTCTGACACAATGGTGCGGCTGGCTTCCGGGTTAAGCGAGCAGTGTGTCAAGAAGCATTCCGGCTTGACAGGGCCGTGTTTCGGAGGATGCATGGCACTCGACCTTCGCCTCTCCCGAGTCCGTACGGGAGTTGCAGCGATGGGACAAGACTGTAACTACCAATTGAATATCACAAAATCGGGGAGTAAAAGGAGTAAAAAAAACATTGTGTGTTTGGGATCGCCCGTGTGTTATGTCTGTTCTGTTCTGTCAATGTCATTTTATTTTTGTAGAAATTATTATTTGTTGTTGTTGTGTGAACTCAAACTAATTACACAAAAAAAGTAAGAACATTGAGGGAATTTTCTGCTCACCCAAATACAAATATTGTATGCAGTGTGAATTACGGTTGAAATATGAGCTCCCCTAAATGCAACAAAAGTCAAAGTTTCAAGGGGCTCGAATTGAACCATTCACCTATTTGTTTAAAATGCAATGTTGGACTGATAAGGTGGTAAATGTGACAATAAAAACTTCAACAATTGAAGTCAGTATTTTGATAGGTCAAGGCAGAGCGCACTATTAACAATACTTACTGGAATTGCTGCTCCTGGCGTTGTTTTCTGTGTCATTCCTCATCACTCCAAAAGCAGGGACATTCATGGTGATCTTTCTGGAGCTGGAGTTTGGTACTTTACCACAAAGTAGGATGTTCAGACTGCCAAATGCGTCTGCTCTGAAATCCAGCATATCAGCGGCCTTTAACAACATTGAGTTCTGCAACTTGTTTATCTGTATTGGTGGGGGTGTCATTGGAGGAAGATGCACAAGTACATTTCAGAACATGACAGTATAGTACTTAATTTATTGACTTCAAGACAACAAGTTGATATGATACAACTCAATATCATGCAATTTCTCAATAGACTTGTCTTCAAATTTCCGTTATTGTTATTGATTACAATGAGTCATACAAGCCCAGGTCACTGGGCGACACAGGTGTTCTCAACAGAAACTAATACTGAATGTTATTGGATTTCCATGTAGGCCCACTGTCCTTTCAGATGGTAAATAACTACCACACCAACCTCATCAATCACGGGTAAGGCATCCTCTGTAGTTTTTCTCACTAATCCAAAGGTCTCGGACGGAGTCAAATCCAAAGCTGAAGGTAGCTAAATGAGGGAACAAGCAGTTGATTTAGAAAACATTGTTGATTTATATTCAATATATAATGTGTATTTGTTTGTAACAGGCTCAGTGTTTTAAACGTTAAATTATGTATTTTACAACTTAATGTTAGATGGTTCCTCAATCTGAATTGCACTGTTGCCCTTATCACTCCCACTGATTTTTAACTAGCGTTGGTTAAAGTTTGCTCATGTTCGTAGTGGCTATTTTAAAAATTAAAAACATGGATTACAGTTTATTCTAGCCCATAGACAACTTTCACGGTGAGAAACCTGATGATGATGATGTTGTAAAATACTGTACTTCCCCTTCGAGCTAACACCTCAGATGTTACCTCAAACACCTCAGGTGTTTGCAACAAAACTGGCCGACAGAGAGTAGTTCTGCATTTCCTTTTTCAGGTGCATGTCTTCAGTTTAAAATAATGGTTGCTTGAGGATATACAGCACTATATAAAATGGAGTTACTGTAACAATGGAAAAACAGCCTAGATACAGCATTTTTCCAACAGTGCCCTCCGTCAAAAGCATTGGGTGCATGAGGCCTGTGGTAAGTTTTAGTCTAAGCAATGTCAAAACCAATACCTTCCCCAACAATGTTTATTGTGGATGTATTTTTATAAAATGGCAGGAATATGATTCATAGCCATACCACATATCTGATGTTTAGAACAAAATGGCCCAAGGCAGCCCAGCCACTGCACGTGTCCTTTGAAACGCTATCATTTCCATGTGTCAGGAGTATGCTAACATGAGTCCCCATTGACCTTCACTGAGAAAAACAATATAGCTCAAATCCACAGAGAGAGAGTGCTAAAGAGAGAAAATGAATCCTAAATCCCCCAGTTGTATTTATGAAAAGTATGAACCCCAGAGCATTTACAAATTCAAGGAGGTGTCACTCGAATCCCCGTTTATTCTGCAGCCCTTATTGAGTTCTCAGTACATTCATTTTGATTCAATTTTACCATCGGCAGCAATACACAAGGAAGCCGAGAAGTGCTGATTGGAAAAGCATGGGCATCTCACTTAGGAAATTTGGGATGAAACAGCTTGAAATCACAGCTAAGTAGTCAATGAGCAGAAAGAGAGGTCTTGGGCTGTATCGTATTAATGGCTTGATAAGTAGACCCATGGCACAAGGCAATCTCTCAGAGCCATTCGGTAAACTCTATGACGTTTCGCTCTTTATTCTCCGCATGATCTGTCATTTCTCAGCTGTGTTTCCAAGGGAGGCTAGAGCATGGAATGGTGTTACAAAAATAGAACATTCATTTCATTGTGGACTCAGAAACCACAAAGGTTACCAAGACAGTGACCTTACTAGATGTAATGGGAACTGTAATGGATACTGTAACTTCAGAAGGAATGGCCCCAAAAGAACCTCCTCAGATTTTTGTTGTTTCAGAGTTCATAACATCCAAGCACCCTACTTTGTCACTGAAAATGAGTCTGGGACAAAAACTAATGTTACTTTGACCTTAGGTAATAGCTCTGTAATTTACTGTACTTCCACAACACAGTATGACTGGTTACTACAATACATTTACCATGTGATGGGGGCGATATCTTAAGATGTTTCAGAATGTGTAGTTGATTCTGTTGATACTATTGACGTCATACAGTGCATTCGGAAAGTATTTAGACCCCTTGACGTTTTACACATTTTGATAAGTGGACAGCCTTACTCTAAAATGGATTAAATAAAAAAAAATCCTCATTTGAGTAAATTTATGACAAAAAATAAACTGAAATATCACATTTACATAAGTATTCAGACCCTTTACTCAGTACTTTGTTGAAGCACTTTTGGCAGTGATTACAGCCTCGAGTCTTCTTGGGTATGATGCTACAAGCTTGGCACACCTGTATTTGGGGAGTTTCTCCCATTCTTCTCTGCAGATCCTCTCAAGCTCTGTCAGGTTGGATGGGGAGCGTCGCTGCACAGCTATTTTCAGGTCTCACCAGAGATCAATTGGGTTCAAGGTCAGGCTCTGGCAGGGCCACTCAAGGACATTCAGAGACTTGTCCCGAAGCCACTCCTGCGTTGTCTTGGCTGTGTGCTTAGGGTTGTTGTCCTGTTGGAAGGGGAACCTTCGCCTCAGTCTGAACACTCTGGAGCAGGTTTTATCAAGGGTCTTTCTGTACTTTGCTCCGTTCATCTTTCCCTCGATCCTGACTAGTCTCCCAGTCCCTGCCATTGTAAAACATCCCAACAGCATGATGCTGGCACCATCATCATGGAGAGTCTTCATACCCAGGAAGACTCAAGGCCGTAATCGCAAATTTTTTGCTTTGTCTTTATGGAATATTATGTGTAGATTGATGAGGAAAAGAAACAATTTAATCAATTTTAGAATAAGGTTTTAATGTAACAAAATATGTAAAAAGTCAAGGGGTCTGAATACTTTCCGAATGCACTTTATATTGCACTGGTTCCACCAGCCATCAGTATTATCAGGACTTTGTGTTCTTATGTAGTCCTGTGTGTCTGTATTGTCCCTGTTGCTATGTGCCCAATGCTGGTGACAAATCCAATTTCCCCACTGGGGATAAATTACTTTTATTCAATTAAATTATTCTATGTTTAAAACACACTACCAACCACATTGTTTTCCCAAAAATATCCACGTTGCAAAAGTAATATTTCTAAGCTACTGTAATGGGCACCTGGACCCTTGTAAGACAAGAAGATAGCACGGTTACTTTCTGTACAATGCTCCCTATAACCTCACTATATTGTGCTCTGTGTTCCCTTAAAAAAAATATATTAAGTCTCAACACAACTAAATCACCCACTACCACTCAATGCTGTCTCGATAAACCCAGACTAAATTTTTTTTATTTCTAAAGTCCCTTTCTTTATGTATTTGTTATCACCACTTTTCTTCAACCCCAAGCTCTCAGTGTGTGAAAGGGTATTTTTTCCCCCCTCCATTTTGCTCAGGGGGGCCAGATGACTTTTTTTTGCCATATCTTGTCTGGCATTTTCTTCGATGACTGAAAATGCCTCCAAGCTTAAGTTGTTCAAATGGCTTTTTTTCCCCTCCATGAACTTCTTGCCTCATCACTTATTCATTGCTTTTGCTGTCCCATACATTTTCTCTCAAAGATAAACTGGGAAGGGAAGTGCACTCTTTTGTCGCCTCTACAGGAAGTAAGGTTTCAATGAAATCCAGAAAATATCAATGCTAAATAAATCTAATTGTTTCTACTTTACAACGGTTAGTGGAGACCAAGAGAGGAGGAGCATAGAGAACAAACTTCAATTAAAGAGGTTGTACAGACATTTTGCCCCTGGTGCTCTTAAGCCAAAAGGGGTCCTGTAAATGGACAGATATAGTCCAGAGATGACCTAATTTGACTCAAAGGTATATAACTCCCCACGCCCATGAGCAAAAGCATATTGTTAGCCAAAAACAAAGGGTTGTATGGTTTCTTGCGTTAAGTGACTGAACATCCATAAAGCATCTTTAATGAAGCGCAAAGCTCAGCTTCTCAGGCTTCGGAAAAATATCTCTCCCCTTGGGTTTTAATCAAACATACTTTGCCCCAACAGCCATCCAGACCGTTATATCATCATGCCAACATAATATATTTACGTTTCTAATTTTGTCTGAAAGTTGTTGTCATTGCAAGTTAAAGCGTAACGTTAGATAGCTAGCTAACTTTAGCTGGCTGGCTTGCTAGAACATTACTTGTATGATCTGTGTAGTAATAACCTCAGAAAGTAAATTGCATTGCTAGTTAAAGCCTAATGTTAGCTAGTTAACTAACATTGAACCTAGTTGGCTAGCTTTAGCTAGCTATGACAATCTGTTTGTATTGCTAGTACTCTATAGATTGGGATTATGGTTCATTGTTTAGCTAACTACATGTCTAAACAAAAGACTCCAAGTCAAAGCGTACTGTTAGCCAGCTTATTAGCTAATATTCTTGAGACACTAACATATTTCAAAAGTGCAATAAACAAAGCAGGTTAAAATGGTGAGTGCCTTTGACAGTTTTGACCTCAGGACACTCTGTTTGGTGCAACATTGAAAAAGTGAACTCATGGATTGGAGTCAATGAGGTACAAGACACAAGATTCAGTAAGGAAAGTACTCCGGAGAGTGTAATCTAGAATATAAACCCAAATGGTTGCCAACTCCACACACTCATGGCAAAATCTATAGATGTATAGTGCTGTCAGGTCCATCATTATTGGCACCATTGGAAAAAAAGAGTGAAATAAATAATACACATACTGAGTTATAAAGTATGCACATTATTTGTTTTACTACTATATTATTTAAAACGAATACAATTAAAACCAAATAGATTTTGTTAAACAAGTAATATTTTTTTCTCTCAAAAAGATAGCGGTCGAAATTATTGGCAACAATCTTGTCAATACCTGTCAATATCTCACCTTACGAGGATAATGGCACTAAGCATTTTTCTAAAATGTTTTATGAGATTGAAGAACACGTTGGGATCTTAGACCATTCTTAGACCAATCCTACATATATAATCTTTCCAGATCCTTGATATCCTTCATCTGCGCTTATGGGATGCCTTCTTCCATTGAAAACCATTAGGTTCAAGTCCAGAGACCGATATGGCCATTGCAAAATGTTGTTCTCTGTGGATTTTGATGTGCTTGGGGTTATTGTCTTGCTATAATATCCACTTGTAACCAAGTTTCAGCCTCCTGGCAGAGGCAACCAGGATTTAGGTTAAAAAGTCCTGGTACTGGGCAAAATACTGGCCACAGGATCAGCGGAAGCAAAAGAACCAAATAACATTAAAGATCCACCACCATATTTTACAGTATGTATGGGGTTCTTTTCTGCATTTGATTCCTCTTTCCGATGCCAAACCCACCACTGGTGTTCATGTCATCTGACCATACGGTACTAATCCCCCATACTGTTTAGCAAACTCTAGGCGTTTGTATTTGTTGGATGACATAAAGAAAGAGCTATTTTGCAGTAGCTAACATAGATTTCAAACAATTAAGAGCCACAGATCGAAAAGGTCCATTAAGAAGCAAGTAAAATACATAAGAACATATTTATGTCACAATGAAGTAAACAGTACAATCAGGTTACATTTACATAATTGAGTGGTAGACCTAATTCGATTTGACTTACATTGGTGAGCATCTTCCTTGTATCCAGGTTTTGTAGGAAAACGTCTCTGGTTTGTCTCAACTGCTGTGCTGTGAGGGAGCAGCTGACTTTCTGAAAGGCCTCCTTGTCAAAGGCGCTGGTGAATTCCACGTATCTATCAAGAGCTGTTCCATTGCAAAGGGTGATCCTCAGATCGTCTTGCCTTGAAATGCCCATCATCTGGTGAAAGGATGAGCGTCAGAAGTGGTAGAAGTAAAATAGGAACCCATCTGATTCAGTTTTCTACCTGGAGTTTTATTTGTGTACTTTAAACACACAAGCACCCTTGTCACTGAGGAGCGTATGGCCTGGCACAAATAATGATCCTCCTCCTCCTCGGCTGACATCAGTTGGAACATGGCAAGGTATCGATGTGGAACATCTGAAGGGGCCACTCACAGATCATACTTATCGCTACAACAGCTGCATTTCACCCGAACACAAACGTGCCAGGTAGAGCAGTGTTTCTCAATCAATTCCTGTGTACCCCATGTGTGACATTTGTGATTTAGGTCAGCGCTATTACATCTAATTTCATTATTCAAGAGCTTGGGGATTGATTGATTAGTTGAACCAAGTGTGTTAATGCTGGGCTATAACAAAGATGTGCACCCCTAAGAATCGATTGAGAAACATTGACTTCTTACTGTAAATTCTCTGCAAAGTCATACGCTATGTCTCTCCTGAATCGATTAGAACAGTCAAGAAATGATGTCCTTGCAATGCATTATTTTCAATCATATGGGTAGGTAGGTAGCCTAGAGGTTGGCGAGGCAGACCTGAAGCCAGAAGGTTGTGTCTTATGTGGGAGAGGGGGTTGACAGAAAAGCAGAAGATTCATTTTGGATTGGAGATTTGCATTGTGTATGTTAAAGATGCACTATGCAGAAATCCCTCTGGCATTTCCTGGTTGCTAAAATTCTAATAGTTCACCTAATTTCAGTTTATTGTACCATCTAAACAGTTGTAAAATATATTTTCCATAACCACAAATATTGTATTTTCTGTTGTTTGAAGACGGTGTACAAAATCGAAAGCAAAAGACACAAAAACAAACCTTAAGAACAGGAAGCATAGAAATAGTGCACATAGAACATATCTACGGTTTATTAGACTTGCTTTCAATGAGAATGACAGATCTATAATGCATATTTCTATGTGCATGTGTTCAGGTCATCCAAAACGTTACATCTTGTTGTTTCCAGACCACTGCAGTACAATGCTGTGAAAAAAATTATGGTGACTCACCTCATTCAGGCGAATATTTGAGGTAATCAGACTGTCGGCTACCGTCGATGGCATGGACAAGTTTCCCCTCAGATATGTGGTGAACATTTCATTGTCATTCAGGATACTTCTCAGAGGAATGGGCTGACCTTAAACATGAAGAGTGAGAACAAGTAGTGTGCTTTCACTCGGGCAGAATTAGAATGGATCTGGGAAGAAAACTATTTTTGAGGGAGCTGTATCAGTTTGTTTTGATAGACGGCATGTAAAACAGTATACTCCATAGGGGTGGCGAACATCAAAGATGGGTTTGGAAAATGTGATGTTCCTTACTCATTTGATATTGACAGCATCCAACTGATATATTTAAGTGTAGCATTTCCCAAACTGCTTTGCTTTGTATTTTTTGTTTAACATCACTTTGGGAGGCATTTGGTCGTAATCAGAGTATT
Organism: Salvelinus fontinalis; assembly: GCF_029448725.1. Lineage (NCBI taxonomy): Eukaryota > Metazoa > Chordata > Actinopteri > Salmoniformes > Salmonidae > Salvelinus > Salvelinus fontinalis. The sequence goes on along the minus strand of NC_074700.1, from coordinate 14,967,769 downwards.
GCATTCCACAGGTGAATGTTGCAATAAAATGTGGATAAGAGCGAGGGAGGGTCGACAGTGGAATTGTTTTAGTGGGAGCTGGCACATCGTTGCTAAACATGCATCAGTCAGTTAAGCAGTCATTTTGTACTGATTAGATGCCCACTGATAGTCTTGGTCGAAATGACAACATCAAAACCAATCGACTGTTTAATGTAATCCTCCCCGCTTAGACTGGTGAGAATTTCTGGGTGCAGATCACAAGCCAAAGACAGCCCATTACTACTTCACTCCACAATGTTTATCTCTTAGGCTACATGGTTCATTGAGTATTCTCAAGAAATCTGCTTTTGAAACAAACTCATGAGTAGCAATATTGGAGAATATGCAGAGAACATTTTGACTTAAGCCACATACATGGCATTGTAATATGGTAGAAAATAAATGATAGTATGTACCTATGACGTTTCATTCATGCTGATAGGAATTCAAGGTAGAGATACTTATCCTGTCATTATACTCTTACTGAAACTGCTACTACCTCTGTCATGATCATTTTCAACACCATCAATAAGGTAGGACAACATGACACTTGTACAGGTCGAAACAAAAACATCCTCTGGGCTCTGTCTGAACTTGGTTACCGGGCGAGATTGGAGTCCCCACCCCAACACTTTTAAACATCTCCGGTGAGAAGCACAACACAATCACCTTTGCCATTTATATCCCTTTGATATCCCTCTGCCTCTCCCTTGTGCTATATGACCTTTCGCCATGTCGCCTCAGACAGCATATCCCATTAATTAAGCCGTGCCTTAGATCTCTGATGGATTTAATCTTGTATATTACAAGCCTGTGACCCCAAAATGCAAATACGGTTTTGGGTGCGATGTTTGTGTGAGCCTCAACAATGGCTGGGCCCACTTTTGCCTATTTGCAAATTAGGTGCCTTGTGAAAATCTGAATATCATCAGGCTAAATGAGCCTAATGCAAAGTAGCAACTTATGAAGATAAACGATCTGCCACTCCACACGGCAAATTAGATCATAAATAATCAGTTGTCATTGTTTTTCGAGTGATCTCAGAGAATAACAAATCCTCCAAACTGTCACCCTCGTGAATGGACTACTCTAGTTGATAAAGGACCGTGGTCAAATCTATGGCAAAGTGATTGTCAGTCTGGTAAAGTATTATACTGTTCCAATTACTGCTGAGCCATTAGTCAGTGGCTGTAAAAGCTTTATTATTCATGAGATATTCAAGGTTTGGCTTAGAACTTAGTTCATTAATATGGTCCTCAGTGTATTGAACAGTGAGTACAGGATCAGTTGGGTTGGTGTGCTAAAGTAGATCATCAATGCAATGGGCTCATGATTTTCTAGTGCCCTAAAAAAAACTGTATGAACAATTTGAAAACGGTTCAAACTCTGTACCTTTTTCATGGTTTGATGTCTGTAGAATCAAAACCCACTGGTCCACATCATCGGAAAGCGTCTGGATCTTGGTTATGATGGATCTGTTCGCCAGAAGTGACTCTAACTCGATCAACATCCCAGCAATTCTGGTTGGACAGAGGAAGAATTTAAAAAGTCTTAGACAATGCATGGCTAAATGAAAGATAGCTAATAGGCCTACTTAAAATGTGATGTAACTCACTTTCTGAAGGAACATCAATGGCTAACTGACTACCAAAACCTGCCATTATCAAGGTGAAATAATTAACTCAAACTAGGATCATTTACAGTAAATTTGGAAATTGTCACTGTAGGTAAATGGCTTGAAAAAGGTTGCCCTTCTACATACATGGAATTGTTGAAGTTGTTGACTTGTCCCGGTGCTTCTCCTGGCGTGGAATGGTTTACACATGGGTTGTCTATGTTACATATCATGCCTTGAAGCCAAGGCAGCACCCCGGCAGAAGGCATGGCTTTATTTGGATAATGACCTTGAATCCAAAAAATAAGCTGTCATTTCCTTCCATACATGAGCACCTAAAAGTCTTCATCCTCCACCATCTTTCTGCAGCTTTCTGCAGTGTCCTCAGATGATGGCTTCAATTAGGGAATTGCTTAGTGTGTGTGTTCATGTTCTGTGTCAGCTGACTTGTGTGTCAGTGTCAGCTGATTCGGCGGCCATCTTGCGTACTCCCTCATCCACTTTAATAGGGTTTTGACTAGATGGAATATAGCTTGGGTCAGAAGTGACTTTTCGTAGCCGGTTAGGAGAACTTTCGCAGCAAGTTAGGAGAATTAACGTAACAGGTTAGGAGAAGGGTTAGGCTTATCTAAAATGCAAAAATGATCCCAGACTCAACTCAAATATGTATATTTTGATGTCACTTTGACATAAGCTGCACTTTGACGTAAGCCCATCTAGCCATTACCCTTGGATTTGACATGTCAGGTGAACTCACAACAAGTATGGTGTACCTTTTAGGACACACATTCTCCACATGACCAAATGTCCCTACTTCCTACTCATACTTTATGTCAAAGGGAGTAGGGGTGTCCGAAAATGTACATTATACTAATGAGAGTTTGTAGGAAGAGTGATACTGAACAGTGTGTCATAGTCGTAGGTATGACAATTGCTGGGCCACGGTGACATTACTACTTTTATCAGGTGACAAAGTTACAGCAGAAATTGGAGAAAGGAAGGGACACGCTTGCATTTCACGATAAGAAACATTGTAATTGTAGTGCAATAGATTTCATTTAGGGGGAATTGATATAGTGTCACATTTGTCATATGATTTATGAGCCTATAGTTTATTTGTGAAGCATCTATTTAAATTGCAAATACATAATGCAGTTTGCTTAAACTGGGACCATTCTACTTACATTCGCCCTGGTAAATGGGTTGGGTGGTTGATCTCACCCAGACCAGGATGAAGAACAGAAAGAGAGGCCACAACAACTCCACCACCAGACGCACCTGAATTGAAGATGAAGTAGACAGATTACCTCATGTTAAATCATATTATATCATATGACAGTATATTACCTCATGAATCCCATTCTAGTCTCTGTGTTTGTGTTGCTAATGCCGGTGTTCTAGCCCTAAATGGTAGGGTTCGACACTTGTTGCTGAAGTGGAGTTGGGGTCACATTGTTTGTCGTCACAATAAAATACCTTGTATATTCAAATCGGCATGCCAAATGCATAGACTTCTGCAACAAATGCCATATAATCTAATATGAATAACATGCCATGCGTGTTATGTTATGACATTTACTGTCCACAATTTTAAAAAATCGCGTACCAGCATTTTTTTGAAACCGTGGGTAAACATAACTATAGCAAACCAACAATGATGAAATGCTTAAATACATTCGCAGAATGGCTGATCATTTTCTTGCCTTTGTACATCAATTGCATATTTTAGACCCACTTTTGCAAAACCATAAATACAATTGTCATCAATGAATACAACATTCACTGTAAAGTGTTCTGTTCACAGAATATCAACAGGTAGTTTTCATCAGAAGAGAAAAGGTTGCAAATGTGTTCTCTATTTCCAGCTATCAGTAAGTACTATTACACAAACTTGTATATGTCTTTAACAGTAGAACACCAGGTACAATATAGGGAAAGATCTGAAGAGATGGTAAGAAAATAAAGTGGAGTTACTCCTAAGTTATCATCTCCAACACTGTGACTTTCCATTATAGAGCTTTGCTTTGGTGTGGATTGTGGCCTATACATTCATATCAGTTGTGGTTCCTCCACTGTATTCACCTTTCCTTATTTCTACTGGGGAGTGTGTTTCTGCTTGCCGTCGGAACGTCCAAGCCTATGTACAGTTTTGAATACATGGACTTGGATTGTGATGACACTAATGAATGACAGTGGAATAAAATTCCACAAATTAACTTTTAACAAGGCACACCTGTTAATTGAAATGCATTCCAGGTGACTATCTCATGAAGCTGGTTGAGAGAATGCCAAGAGTGTGCAAAGCTGTCATCAAGGCGAAGGGTGGCTACTTTGAAGAATCTCAAATATGAGTAGGTGGGTCCAAACTTTTGACTGGTACTGTACATAAAGAGTAATTTTGCATAATTCTGCACCTTTTGATAGTTGTGTTACAAATTTTGATCATCATGATTTAGGGACTTTAAAGAAAACAATTTGATTTTTTTAATTACAGAATAACTTTATTTTGTCAGATTTAACTCAAGATCAAATCGATTGAAATCACTGACAGATGTTATTGTGGGTGTAGCGAAGTGGTTATGTTCCTAGCTCCAACAGGGCAGTAGTATCTAACAATTCACAACAATATACAAAAATCTAAAAGTAAAGGAATGGAATTTAGAAACACATAAATATTAGGACGAGCAATGTCGGAGTGGCATTGACTAAAATACTGTAGAATAGATTGCAGTATATACATATGAGATGAGTAAACCAGTATGTAAAAATTATTACAGTGACTAGACTTCCATTATTAAAGTGACCAGAGATTCCATGTCTATGTATATAGGGTAGCAGCCTCTAAGGTGCAGGGTTGAGTAACCGGGTGGTAGCCGGTCTGTGTGGGTGGACCATTTCAGGTTGTCAGAGATGTGTACGCCGAGGAACTTGAAGCGTTCCACCTTCTCCACTGCGGTCCCGTCAATGTGGATAGGGGCGTACTCCCTCTGCTGTTTCCTGAAGTCCATGATCAGCTCATTCAGTCATGGGTGAACAGGGAGTACAGGAGGGGGCTGAGCCCGCACCCTTGTGGGTCCCCTGTGTTGAGCATCAGCGAAGTGGAGGTGTTGTTTCCTGCCTTCACCACCCGAGCTTAATGATGAGTTTGGAGTGTTGAAGGCTGAGTTATAGTCAATGAACAGCATTCTTATTTAGTTATTGAAGTTGGTCTAGGGTGTCAGGTAAGGTGGAGGTGATATGATCCTTAACTAGCCTCTCAAAGCATGTTGACAGATGTGAGTGCTACGGGGCGATTGTCATTTCTTTCAGTTATCTTTGCTTTCTTGGGTACAGGAACAATGGTAGACATCTTGAAGCAAGTGGGGACAGCAGACTGGGATAGGGAGAGATTGAATATGTCCATAAAAACACTCCAGCCAGCTGGTCTGTGCATGCTGAGGACGCGGCTAGGGATGCCGTCTGTTCTGGTAGCCTTGTGAGGGTTAACACACTTAAATGTCTTACTCACGTTGGCCACGGAAAACGAGAGCCCACAGTCCTTGGGAGCGGACTGCATCGGTGGCACTGTGTTATTCTTAAAGCGGGCGAAGGTGTTAGCTGGTCTGGGAGCAAGACGCCGGTGTTCGGGAGCAAGACGCCGGTGTTCGGGAGCAAGACGCCGGTGTTCAGGAGCAAGACGCCGGTGTTCAGGAGCAAGACGTCGGTGTTCAGGAGCAAGACGTTGGAGTTCAAGAGCAAGACGTCGGTGTTCAGGAGCAAGACATCGGTGTTCAGGAGCAAGACATCGGTGTTCAGGAGCAAGACATCGGTGTTCAGGAGCAAGACATCGGTGTTCAGGAGCAAGACATCGGTGTTCAGGAGCAAGATGTCGGTGTTCAGGAGCAAGACGTCAGTGTTCAGGAGCAAGACGTCGGTGTTCAGGAGCAAGACGTCGGTGTTCAGGAGCAAGACGTCGGTGTTCAGGAGCAAGACGTCGGTGTTCAGGAGCAAGACGTCGGTGTTCAGGAGCAAAACGTCGGTGTTCAGGAGCAAGACGTCGGTGTTCAGGAGCAAGACATCGGTGTTCAGGAGCAAGACATCGGTGTTCAGGAGCAAGACGTCAGTGTTCAGGAGCAAGACGTCAGTGTTCAGGAGCAAGACGTCGGTGTTCAGGAGCAAGACGTCGGTGTTCAGGAGCAAGACGTCGGTGTTCAGGAGCAAGACGTCGGTGTTCAGGAGCAAGACGTCGGTGTTCAGGAGCAAGACGTCGGTGTTCAGGAGCAAGACGTCGGTGTTCACGACGTGGCTAGTTTTCCCTTTGTAGTCCATGATTGTCTGTAGTCCCTGCCACATACGTCTCGTGTCTGAGCCACTGAACTGCGACTCCACTCTATCCTGACGTTTTGCCTGTTTGTGTTAACCTTTATGCAGGCAGTCGTGTTCTTTTGAGGAATGTCTTAGCAATTGTGACGTATACTATCGTTTTGATGAATGTATTTACGTTTTGAGAAGGAAACTTCATTTTGAAAATGCATTTACTGTTTTACAGAAGGCCACAGAGTTGCGTGTCTTGAGAACACCATTTTGACAATCAACAGCATTGATTTAACAAAGCTTTCACGCAATTGAGAAAAACTGTAAAGGTCCTGATGATTCCAGGGAATTTGAAACAAAAACTATAGCAACCCATCTATGATTACCAAAAATGCAGCTCTCTCACAGAGCCGTCAGATGTTTCAGTAAATTGCATCACCTCTGCAAAATCACCTGTTATGTACAAATGTGCTTTTTTCAAATCATTGGGTATGGTTCAGTGACGTGAATGAGAGTTCACTGGAGCGTGTGTGTGTATGCGTATCGGCGCCTGTGTGTGTGTGTGTGTCAAAGTATAGTCATTGCAGTCAGGTCGGTCGGCTTCTACATCCCTATACCTTTGAGCTTTTACAGAGGATGAGACTGCAAGCTTCACTGAATCCTCCACTCCTCTGCCCGGCCAAAGCTAACTCACCTCATCTCCTCATATGCTGTCTGCATCCCAAATGGCACCATATTCCCTATTTTGGGCTGCCCAATAAGGCTCTGATAAAAAGTAGTGCACTATATAGGCAATAGGCGATCATTTGGGACACAGGCACTGCCCATTCTGCTATAAATGGAACCTAAACCTGAGTGTCTGGACCCATGGGTCCCTTCCCTTCGTTAATATGTCCACTTCACCACCCGCCCGTATCCCTTCTTACCACATCAAAGATCTCAGCCTTTTATTCCAAATAACCCCGGGGAATGAAGAATGGAGAGAAAAAACGATGGACCAAATGCAGGCTTGATGTGTTCTCTTTTAGTTTTTCTCTTAGTCTATATCTTCATTTGCCCTTTGCAGAGATGGCTAGGAACACTGTGAGTACAATTTCACCGTGGCATGGGAGATGGGAGGCTTTTCACCCCTCCTAGCTAATCAGAATTTCAATGGTACTCTTGCCCTATGCTATCTCACTTAAATGCAACAACTAGCCACACACTCTTAAAAAAAAGGGTTCTAAAAGGGTTCTTTGGTTGTCCCCATAGGATAACCCTTTTTGGTTCCAGGGACAACCTTTTTTGGTTCCATGTAGAACCCTTTTGGGTTCCATGTAGATATTTTGTGGAAAGGGTCCTCATGGAACCCAAAAGGGTTCTACCTGGAACCAAAAAGGGGTTTTCAGATTCTAGATAACTCCTTTTTTTCCTAAGAGTGTAGTCGGCGAACTTGCTAATGTTGAACCAACTCCTATATGCAGCCTGGAAATACTCCTGCCATGGCAACTTGTGTAGCTAAGGGGCAAGGTAGGAGTACCTGCGTTCCCCTCTTGACTAGAGTTCACTTTGAGAGGGAAATTCAGAACAACAGTCAAAGTGCTCGAACAGCGGGAGCTGTCTACAGGCTTCGCAGGGATCCAACTAGGGAGAAAGATATTACGATGCTACATCTCGCCTCAACTCTTCACCTCCCTTCCTCATTTAGGCTTTTACGCATCCCTGGGCACCTTCTCTCTCTCCCTCCTCCGACCTTGTCTAGCGGCGTGTTCATCTCCCCCATCATCTCTAATGGAGTGACCTAGCTGCTTAGAGAAATCAGAGGCAGCGCTAGACTGGATCACAATGCAGCTCTCGCAAGAGTCCATAACCTTAAAAACCACTACTGCTCTTCTACTGACAGGTCTATTGTTGTCAATCCTCTCAAAAGTGAACAACTTATGGAGTCTCTATGGCATGTGTCATTTCATTATTATGCCATACATAATGGCATTGTGAGACGGTCGTCTGCAGTGGTGTAAAGTACTTAAGTAAATATACTTTAAAGTACCACTTAAGTCGTTTTTTGGGGTCTCTGTACTTTACTATTTATATTTTTGACAAATTTTACTTTTACTTCACTAAATTCATATAGGAAATAATGTATTTCTTACTCCATACATTTTCCTTGACATCCAAAAGTGCTCGATAGATTTTTCTGTCCTGCTAAGCAGTCAAATTCACACACTTATAAACAGAACATCCCTGGTCATCTATATTGCCTCTGATCTGGCGGACTCACTAAACTTGCATGCTTCGTTTGTAAATTATGTCGAAATGTTGGAGTGTGCCCCTGGCTCTCGGTAAATTTAAAGATAACAAGAAAATGGTGCCATCTGATTTGGTTAATATAAGGAATTCTAAATGATTAAAACTTTTACTTTTGATAGTTAAGTATATTTTAAACCAAATCATTTTAGACAAGTAGTATTTTACTGGGTGACTGACCTTTGCTTGAGTCATTTTCTATGAAGGTATCTTTACTTTTACTCAAGTTTGACAGTTGGGTACTTTTTCCACCACTGCTCCTCTGCCAATACAGTAGTTGTACAAGTTGTCAAACCACATGTTACTGTATATAGGTGTTTCGTTTGTTGTTACTCAGTGTTGTAGCTTCTCCAGTGATCCACAATTCATCATAAATGAGCCACACCAAGTGGATTTGGTTGATACAGTACATAATCACTCAGCTATTTCTTGCTCCACAATATTATACTGTATGTATCCAAAAGTCAAAGCACATTATCAATACGAAACCCCCAGTTGTTGAGGGATGTCTTGGGTCATTTCACATATCTTCCATTTTCATCAGCCTTCCATGTGTCAGGGAAATTGTGGTACCACTGAGAATGGGATTTATTATAATGTATTCCAGAGTACCAGAGGAAAGAGCGAGAAGAGAAGGATCATGGGGGCTCTCTCAATACAGGGCTCTCTAGGCATTAGCCATTGGACACGGTGGTCTTTGTGAATGGATAATCTCTCCCTATGAAATTATGTGAAATGTTGAACCATAAAATCAGTTTCATGCCTTTTATAAAAAAAACTAAAATGCTTGGTCAGTGATTAATTGAATTGGCCATTAACCTCTAAAATACCCTTTCTCCTTGTTAACACCCATCCAGTTTCGACAAGTCAATATCCCATGTTTCTTTCCCCTAACATGTTCCAATTCAAAACAGAACCCCACTTGTTTTGAGCCCCACATTTTTTGCTAAATGTTTTTTTATTTTGCCAGTAATACGTGTCACATATCAGTTTTAATACAATGTAAAAAAAAAAAAAAGTGTAGTTTGGAAGGAATCAGCGGGTAACTGCAAGCTGCAAGCATTAGCCTGCTAGCCTGCTATTCAGCGGAGTGGTTGTGTGGTCCCAGTTCTGGGTTTAAGGGTCTCTTTTCCAAGCTTAAAATGATAAACATTCAACATTGGCCTTGCTGTAAATCCAACATCATTTCTGCCATGCTCAAAACAACTGATAACGCGGAGCTAGGAAATCTGACTTCAGTGAGTTCAAGACAACTGGGAACTCGGGGAAAAAACTAGCTCCGACTGGGCAAATACTTTTTGAACGGTCATCCAACTCCGAATTGTAAGTCGGGAACTCAGGCCTCTTTCTAGAGCTACGACCTGAAGATCACTGATGTAATCATGATTCAACCTTGTTTTTTCAGAGTTCCCAGTTGATTTGAAAGCACCATAAATCCAAAGAATGCCAGACTTTGACGACAAAGTTTGATGACAAAATTTGCCCACGAAAGACCACTGCACCAACTTCATGTTCAAGTGAGCACAGCACCTCAAGGTGAGTCCAAAAATGTATTGTATGCTGCTGCATAAATTATGTAATAGGCCAAAGAGATATGTATACTGTGGCTAAGAAAGTAATACTAAGTGTATGTTGTGTAGTAAACTGTTAGTAGCCCATGTGCCTCACCTAATAATTTGGTCTATTTACACCTCTTAATTTTGCGTACTGTTCTGACTTGGTGGTGCACATGTGGCCTATAACCTGTTTTAGAGAAATGCAATCATTAAATATTGTAAGAGCTTTCATTGTCTGCTTATATGCCCCCTTCATTTATCCTACGGTTCTGACTTGGTGTACAGGGAGAACACTGTAAGAAGGCCCATGATCTGAATTCTATCGCTGTACATTTCAAAGGTGCTGAACAAATAGTTAAACTGACTACGTCCGTCCTAGCTCGCTCATTCATTTCTTAATCGAAATTGCAGATTTCATTGTATCCGCTTGTCGTTCCCTTATGCCATAGTTTGTACATCTCAATTATCAGTAAAAAACACATTTGTTTAAGCAAGTCAGCCATGTCAGCTATGTCGTTTTAAAGGCAGTAAATTAGGTTGAATTAACCAGTTTCGCTGCCAGACAAGGCTACGCTGATAGCCAGATGTAGCAGTGGTCAGGTGTTGGGACTGCTGTTGGGACTCTGCTGTTGGGACAGCTTTATGTAGGCCCTAGCAGTTTGTGGGCACCGTTAGTCACCATTATAGGGCCATTAATGTATTGTTTAGTGTTGTATTGTGTAGTGGCTTTGCTGGCATGCATCCCTCCAAAAATGTTTTAGTTTGCCCCCTAAGATTTACATGCTAAAATTGCCACTGGTCATCTGTATCGAGTATAAAGTCAAAACTTTATTAAAAAGCTGACATGAAAACTTTCCAAAGTCTGCTGTTTTATGCTGGAATGAGGTGCAGCCTACTGTGCTTCATCCATAGGGAAACCGGTGTACTGGTGGGTGTTTTTCTCATCACCGTCACTATGAGAAAGCCAAAAAACTATGTGATTGACATTGACTGAAAAAATTGAGGGCCTTATTGTATCTACTGTAAACAAACAATGACATCCCTGGAGGCAGTATAGTTTCACTGACAACAAGCTCTGACCTAGGCGTTGCTGTTCTGGCAACATCTCCCTTAAGTCAGTATAGTCTGTGACCGTATGGCTGGTTGGTGACATGAGAGTATTATATGGCCCATACGCCATTAGCTGCAGGGTTTTGTATGTGACTTTTTAAATGTAATCCTTTACACTTACTAGTTACCCGTCCCAAGATTTTATCAGTAACGTAATTCTTGGATTACCCAAACTCAGAACATGATCTGATTACTTTCAGTTACTTTTGGATAACTATCCCCTTGAGAGGCATTAGAAGAAGACAAAACGGATCCATCAAATGGATCATCATAGTGATCTCTGACTTGTGGTCAGACTTGCTCAGGTGGAACAAACTTAAACCTGTGCCTTTTTTCAATTCTGAATTGAATGTCATTGAGAAAACAGAATGGTGTCAATGTATTTTTTCGCAAATATCTTTTCTGAATTAAATGTAATCCAAGAAGTAATCATCTAGTTTTTCTAAAGTATCTGTAATCCGATTACACTATTTTGTAATCAGATTACAGATTACAATATTTTAGCTGTTGACGTTTTTTTGTGTAATCAGATTACATGCAATCAGTTACTCCCCAACCTTCATTAGCTGCTACATTACGCTTGTGGTAATGAGAGAGGTGTGTGTGTAAAGAGAGCGAGGTGAGGAGCTAATGACTAGGGTCGGGGGAATTGGCCGGGGCAAAGTGATATTGGGAGTTGAACCTTTAACCTGAATAAGAGACTAAGTCCTCAAATTCAGGAACTACAGAGCTTTAGGAAAGTATTCAGACCCCTTGACTTTTTCCACATCTTGTTACGTTAAAGGCTTGTTCTAAAATGGATTAAATATTTTTTTCACCCTCATCAATCTACACACAATACCCGGTAAAAAACATAAATATCACATTGACATAAGTATTCAGACCCTTTATTCAGTACTTTGTTGAAGCACCTTTGGCAGCAATTACAGCCTCAAGTCTTCTTGGGTATGATGCTACAAGTTTGGCACACCTGTATTTGGAGAGTTTATCCCATTGTTTTCTGCAGATCCTCTCAAGCTCTGTCAGGTTGGATGGGGAGCGTTGCTGCACAGCTATTTTCAGGTCTCTCCAGAGATGTTTGATCGGGTTCACGTCCAGGCTCTGGCAGGGCCACTCAAGGACATTCAGAGACTTGTCCCAAAGCCAATCCTGCGTTGTCTTGGCTGTGTGCTTAGGGTTGTTGTCCTGTTGGAAGGTGAACCGTTACCCCATTCTGAGGTCCTAAGTGCTCTAGAGCAGGTTTTCATCAAGGATCTCTCCGTACTTTGCTCCGTTCATCATTCCCTCGATCCTGACTAGTCTCCCAGTCCCTGCCGCCTAAAAACATCCCCACAGCATGATGCTGCCACCACCATGTTTCACGGTAGGGATGGTGCCAGGTTTCCTCCAGACATGATGCTTGGCATTCAGGCCAAATAGTTCAATCTTGGTTTCATCAAACCAGAGAATCTTGTTTCTCATGGTCTGAGAGTCCTTTAGGTGCCTTTTGTAAAACTCCAAGCAGGCTGTCATGTGCCTTTTACTGAGCAGTGGCTTCCGTCTAGTCTACCATAAAGGCTGGATTGGTGGAGTGCTGCAGAGATGGTTGTCCTTCTGGAAGGTTATCCGATCTACACAGAGGAACTGGAGCTCTGTCAGAGTGACCATCGGATTCTTGGTCACCTCCCTGATCAAGGCCCTTCTAGCCAAATTGCTCAGTTTGGCTGTGCAGCCAGCTCTAGGAGAGGTCTAGATGTTTCCAAACTTCTTCCATTTAAGAATGATGGAGGCCATCGTGTTCTTGGGGAGCTTCAATGCTGCAGAAAGGTTTTGGTACCCGAATCAAATAAAATGTTATTGGTCACATACACATGGTTAGCAGATGTGAATGCGAGTGTAGCGAAATGCTTGCACTTCTAGTTCAGACAGTGCAGTAATATCTAACAAGAAATCTAACAATTTCACAACAACTACCTAATACTCACAAATGTAAAGGGATGGAATAAGAATATGTACATATGAATATATGGATGAACGATGGCCGAGAGGCATAGGCAAGATGCAGTAGATGGTATAAAATACAGTATATACATGAGATGAGCAATGTAAGATATGTAAACATTATTAAAGTGAATAGTGATCAATTTATTGAAGTGTCTAATGATTTGTAGGCAGCAGCCTCTCTGTGTTAGGGATGGTTGTTTAACAGTCTGATGACCTTGAGACAGGTGTTTTTCAGTCTCTCGGTCTCAGCTTTGATGCACCTGTACTGACCTCATCTCCTGGATGGTAGAGGGGTGAACAGGCAGTGGCTTGGGAGGTTGTTGTCCTTGTTGATGTGTTTTGCCTTCCTGTGACATCGGGTGCTATTGGTGTCCTGGAGGGCAAGTAGTTTTATCCCCGGTGATACGTTGTGCAGACCGAACCACCCTCTGGAGAGCTTTGTGGTTGAGGGTGGTGCAGTTGCCATGAGGGGTTTAGGTGAAAAGCCACATTTCTTCAGCCTCCTGAGGTTGAAGAGGTGCTGTTGCGCTTTCTTCACCACATTGCCTGTGTGGGTGGACCATTTCAGTTTGTCCATGATATGTACGCCGAGGAACATAAAACTTTCCACCTTCTCCACTGCTGTCCCATCGATGTATATTTCCTGAAGTACACAATCTTCTCCTTTGTTTTGTTGACGTTGAGTGAGAGGTTGTTTTCCTGACACCACACTCCGAGTGCCTTCACCTCCTCCCTGTAGGCCGTCTCGTCGTTGTTGGTGATCAAGCCCACTACTGTTGTGTCATCTGCAAACTTGATGATTGAGTTGGAGGCGTGCATGGCCACGCAGTCATGGGGGAACAGGCAGTACAGGAGAGGGCTGAGCACGCACCCTTGTGGGGCCCCAGTGTTGAGGATCACCAATATGTGGATATGTTGTTTCCTACCTTCACCACCTGGGGACGACCTGTCAGAAAGCCCAGGACCTAATTGCACAGGGCGGGGTTGAGACCCAGGACCTCAAGCTTAATGATGTGCTTGGAGGGTACTATGGTTTTGAATGCTGAGCTGTAGTCAATGAACAGAGTTCTAACATAGTCTAGATGGGATAGGACAGTGTGCAGTGCGATGGCGATTGCGTCGTCTGTGGACCTGTTGCGGCGGTATGCAAACTGAAATTGGTCTAGGGTGGCAGAAAGGTGGAGGTGATACCCTTCCCCTGATCTGCGCCTCGACACAACCCTGTCTCAGAGCTCTACAGACAATTCCTTCTACCTATATGGCTTGGTTTTTGCTCTGACATGCAGTGTCAACAGTGGGACCTTATATAGACATGTGTGTGACTTACCAAATCATGTCCAATCAATTGAATTTATCAAAGGTAGACTCCAATCAAGTTGTAGTAACATCTCAAGGATGATCAATGGAAACAGGATGCACCTGAGCTCAATTTTGAGCCTCATAGCAAAGGGTCTGAATACTTATTTTTTATAAATTTGCAAACATTTCTAAAAACCTGTTTTCACTTTGTCATTATGGAGTATTGTGTGTAGATTGATGAGGAAAATAATGAATTTAATCCATTTCATAATAAGGCTGTAACATAACAAAATGTGGAGAAGGGGTCTGAATACTTTCAGAATGTACTGTTTACTGGAATGTCAGTGACTCGTATTGTCACGATCGTGTACTGGAGAGAATGAGGACCAAGGCGCAGCTGGATATGAATACATCTTCTCTTTCTTTATTTAAAAGACGAAGATGAACACGACACGAAACACTTTAACAAAACTATACAAAATAACAAAACGACCGTGAAGCTACAAACGTTGTGCACATACAAACAGGCTACTAACGTTCTGACATAGACAATTACCCACAACTAATGAGAGCCTATGGCTACCCTAAATAAGGCTCCCAATCAGAGACAACCGAAATCAGCTGTCTCTAATTGGGAACTCATTCGGGTAACCATAGACTCTCCTAGAATACTAACCACCATAGACAATACTAGACATCTACACTCAACACAAAACCATACACTACAACCATTAACCCCTTTACCAAATAAACACCCAAAACAACCAAAACATAAACATTCCCCATGTCACACCCTGACCTAACTAAAATAATAAAGAAAACAAAGAATAATAAGGCCAGGGCGTGACATAACCCCCCCCTTGAGGCGCGAACTCCGGGCGCACCATACACAGTCTAGGGGAGGGTCTGGGTGGGCTCCCCTCCACGGTGGCGGCTCCGGCTCTGGTCGTAGTCCCCTCGTCACCACAGTACCTAACCACCTCCTAGGCTTTCTCCAAACGACCCCCCTCCACATTAACCCCATTGCATTCAGGGGCAGTTCCAGACTAAGGGGCAGTACCAGGGTAAGAGGCAGTACCAGGGTCAGGGGCAGTACCAGGGTCAGGGGCAGTACTAGGGTCAGGGACAGTACCAGGGTAAGGGGCAGCACCAGGGTAAGGGGCAGCACCAGGGTAAGGGGCAGCACCAGGGGAAGGGGCAGCACCAGGGGAAGGGGCAGCACCAGGGGAAGGGGCAGCTCCGGACTGAGGAATGGCAGCTCCGGACTGAGGGACTGCAGCTCCGGACTGAGGGACTGCAGCTCCGGACTGAGGGACAGCCCATGGCTGGCTGACAGATCTGGCTGCTCATGGCTGGCTAACTGATCTGGCTGCTCATGGCTGGCTGACGGATCTGGCTGCTCATGGCTGGCTGACGGATCTGGCTGCTCATGGCTGGCTGACGGATCTGGCTGCTCATGGCTAGCTGACGGATCTGGCTGCTCATGGCTAGCTGACGGATCTGGCTGCTCATGGCTAGCTGACGGATCTGGCTGCTCATGGCTAGCTGACGGATCTGGCTGCTCATGGCTAGCTGACGGATCTGGCTGCTCATGGCTAGCTGACGGATCTGGCTGCTCATGGCTAGCTGACGGATCTGGCTGCTCATGGCTGGCTGACGGATCTGGCTGCTCATGGCTGGCTGACGGATCTGGCTGCTCATGGCTGGCTGACTGATCTGGCTGCTCCTGTCTGGTTGGCGGCTCTGGCAGATCCTGTCTGGTTGGCGGCTCTGGCAGATCCTGTCTGGTTGGCGGCTCTGGCAGATCCTGTCTGGTTGGCGGCTCTGGCAGATCCTGTCTGACGGACGGCTCTAGCGGCTCCTGTCTGGCTGGCGGCTCTAGCGGCTCCTGTCTGGCGGACGGCTCAGTGGGCTCATGGCAGACGGGCGGCTTTGCAGGCTCATGGCAGACGGGCGGCTTCGCAGGCTCATTGCAGACGGATGGCTCAGATGGCGCTGGGGAGACGGATGGCTCAGATGGCGCTGGGGAGACGGATGGCTCAGATGGCGCTGGGGAGACGAGCAGTTCAGTCAACGCTGTGCAGACGGCAGACTCCTGCCGGCTGAGGCGCACTGTAGGCCTGGTGCGTGGTGCCGGGACTGGTGGCACCGGGCTGGGGACACGCATCTCAGGGCTAGTGCGGGGAGCAGCAACAGGACGCACAGGACTCTGGGGACACACAGGAGGCTTGGTGCGTGGTTTAGACACTGGTGGTAAAGGGCTGGAGACACGCACCATATAGCTAGTGCGTGGAGGAGGCACTGGTGGTACTGGATTGGGGCGGGGAGGTGGCGCCGGAAACACCGGACCGTGCAGGCGTACTGGCTCCCTTGAACGCCGAGCCTGCCCAACCTTACCTGGTTGTATGCTCCCCGTCGCCTGACCAGTGCGGGGAGGTGGAATGACCCGCACCGGCCTATGTAGGCGAACCGGGGACACCATGCGTAAGGCTGGTGCCATGTACGCCGGCCCGAGGAGACGCACTGGTGACCAGATGCGTTGGGCCGGCTTCATGACATACGGCTCAACGCTCAGTCTAGCCCGGCCGATACGTGGAGCACAAATGTACCGAACCGGGCTATGCACGCGTACAGGAGACACCGTGCGCTCTACTGCGTAACACGGTGTCTGCCCGTACTCCCGCTCTCCACGGTAAGTACAGGGAGTAGGCGCAGGTTTCCTACCTGACTTCGCCACCCTCCCTTTAAGGCCCCCCCCAAGAAATTTTTGGGGTGTACTCACGGGTCTCCAGCCTTGTCTCCGTGCTGCCTCCTCATATCGCCTCCTCTCGGCTTTCGCTGCCTCCAGCTCTTCACGAAGGAGGCGATATTCTCCAGGTTGTGCCCATGGATCTTCTTCCAATTCCTCCTCCCAACTCCAGAGATCCTGTGTAGGTATGTCCTGTTGCCGCCTTCCATGCCGCTTGGTCCTATGGTGGGTAATTCTGTCACGATCGTGTACTGGAGAGAATGAGGACCAAGGCGCAGCTGGATATGAATACATCTTCTCTTTCTTTATTTAAAAGACGAAGATGAACACGACACGAAACACTTTAACAAAACTATACAAAATAACAAAACGACCGTGAAGCTACAAACGTTGTGCACATACAAACAGGCTACTAACGTTCTGACATAGACAATTACCCACAACTAATGAGAGCCTATGGCTACCCTAAATAAGGCTCCCAATCAGAGACAACCGAAATCAGCTGTCTCTAATTGGGAACTCATTCGGGTAACCATAGACTCTCCTAGAATACTAACCACCATAGACAATACTAGACATCTACACTCAACACAAAACCATACACTACAACCATTAACCCCTTTACCAAATAAACACCCAAAACAACCAAAACATAAACATTCCCCATGTCACACCCTGACCTAACTAAAATAATAAAGAAAACAAAGAATAATAAGGCCAGGGCGTGACACGTATGTTGTTTCTATTGTATGTCCTTCTGTATTGGATGAGAAGATGACGATGGATCATCAATGTTACATAGTTTTCAACATTCCAGTAAAAGTCAAAGCTTTCTAGCGAAACTGGAGGGCAGCTGGTATCAAACACGGTACGTCACACTCCGAGCGAAGATGAGGAGTCAACAACTATAAACGGAGACCTGGATGACGAGTGGATGTTTTTTGCTTATTTAGCTAATTTTCTAAAAGTCTTTGGACAAAGTTAACTTTGACCAGGAAATCAGCAAAGCGCATGGCGAGCCCATTTTGCTACAGTAGGACCGAGACAATTGAAATTGTGTCATATACACATATCCCTAAGGTATCATGTTATATAGAGGGTTGTTTTGGTGGGTAAAGGTATAGTCTAGCTTTTATACAAACCACTCACTCCCAATGCCCCCTCTGTTCCCATCAGGCTGACTTTGTAAAAGCTAAAACACAGGCTGCAAGTGACATAACATTTGGAAGGTGACACTTCCAACTGTGTGTCTGGGAAAGACTCGTTCTCCAGCGAGGGAATTAAGGCAGCATCTCACATTTAATATGAACCAGTTTTAGGACAATTCCCTCTACTCTTCCACTATTACAATACCTTAGATGTCCTTGTCCATTGTAGCACGAGCACACGGTCATGTATCCTTCTATGCCCCGTATTTGGCCGATCTTAGCAGACATAGATTGATTTTATACAGAGGGTGTGCAGTTACCTTTTGTCTCTTCCGAAGAGTGAAGTTCTTCCACAGGAGCAGACCGAGTTGTGTCAGGAGACCCATTATGCCTTATCCAGGCAATATCCTGCCAAAGCGTCGTTATGGCAACCCCCACTTAATAGACCCTAAATGGAATAAAAGCAAGGTTTTTGTTTTAATACAGAGAACAAGCGCATCATAAGGGAACGCCACTAATCACCCACTTCTTTTTTTCATCTTCAACGTAGAAATGCTACCAAAAAGAATTTACAGAAACTTGTTACAATTGGAGCCATCCATGATTCACCAAACCATATTTTGAAAATGGAAGCAAAGTACTTAAGCAAATGTTTTCATTTTAGTCTCCTCCATCTCCACCAACTGAGGCTTGTTGTGAGGATTTTGTTGTATTAATAGTGTAAAGAACGATGTAAAATTAACAGATGTACAGAAAGACTGACGTGAAGGCCCAATTACAGAGGAGGAACTAATTGATGCAATTAAAGCCTTTAAGTCCGAGAAAACTCCAGGGCTGGATGGCATATCAGTTGAGGTATATCAAACGCTTTTTCGATGTACTCAGAGATCCCATATTGTTTTAACCACACCAATAAAAATGGTAGACTATCATATACTCAGCATGAAGGTCTGATTTCACTATAATGTGGTCTGACTGTGAAGTGGACATAATCTGTATTCAAATCTCGAAAGAAAGAGATGATCTCACTACGATACATTCTAATAGAAAGTTAGCAAAAATAGATAAGATCTTGCTACCATTGAAAGGTAAATACCTGTCTATTTGTGTGGAAATATCACACAGATTAATTTTTTAGTCAAATCCCAGTTTATCTATTTACTTATGGCCCTGCCTACACTGAACAACTTGTTTTTTAAATGATATGAGCAACATTCCACTTTATTTGGAAGGGCAAGCTAGCCAAAATTAAACGGGCCCATTTATATAATGAATATGAATTTGGAGGGCTGAAACTATTAAATATTGAAGTATTGAACCTCTCACTAAAAGCATCAGTCATACAAAGGTTGTACTTAGATCCAAACTGTTTTTCCAGCAGATTAGTAAGAATGGCTCACCCATTGTTCAAAAATAGCCCTTTTCCCTTTATGAGACCTCTCACTTTTGGTTATTTGAAAGTGAAATAAGTATTTTTAAAACAAGCCATAGAAAGCTGGGTGCAATTTCAGTTTAATCCACCAGAAAATACAGAACAAATATCTATGGAAATGTCTGCTCAATAAAAAATTATTACCAACTCATTGCAGCATTACTGGAAAAATGGAGGCAAGTGGAAGAAGGTAAGGAACTTGTCTGTTGGCACTACATTAAGAACAAAATTGGTTAATTAAAGAAAATTGTGATAAATGAAAAAGTATTCCATTTTAATTTAATAAGGACCCAAAAATTGACAGATGCACCATACAGGTTGCAAAATAGTTGGGAAGAGACTTTCGATGTGCTGATACCATGGCCCATGGTTTATGATCATTAAATCACTTGTTTTGGTACTCCCCATATGTAGCTTCTTTTTGGTCACAGGTTCAGGAATGGCTGAAGAATTGCAACATTTACCTGGAGCTAACTCTGCAGATAGCACTGCTGGGGGACTTTAAAAGCCATAGTCAATTGATCAATAATATAATAATACTCCTAGTAAAAATGTTAATCTTTAATTTACAATCTGTAGATACTATGAGAATAGAAAGTTTCAGGACCCAGGTAAAAAATATATGGCAAATAGAAATCAAAACTGGATGGTTTTCAGAGATAGATGGGAGGGGTTGATGGTAGCTGAAGGGTAGGACTAAAAACAAACCAAAAAAGATAGCTAATATAAAATATACGGTGTCCATAAAATGTATATAGTGTGTATAAACTGAAAGTAGAAGCCTAAGTATTGTTGTCAATTAGTTTACTCCAATTAGCGGAGGGGTAGTAGGGTTAGTGGATTTATAAAACCTTACAATCTACCTGCAATATTAAAGCTGATCTAACATAGAATCAATCGCAACACTCCAGCTACTTAATAAATGATACCAATTCATTGCTTATAGGGTGGGTATATTCTTTGTACATGCATTCACAGGGAAGTCATTATGAAGAATGAAATGTGCGTTACATTCCAAATAACTCAGTCTAAAGATAAGAGGGAGCTATTTATTTCATATGTAGTATTTACAGTATATTAATTATTTACCAAGTATGTTTTATTCATTGTTGAAAGGGGCATCCTGGGATTGTTAAAGAGCTGAGGGATTAGGCTTGATATACCACTCAAATTAATAGACAGAGCTATGGATGCAAGAACAGACCATACTGTGCATTATGTCAAAATTATAGTTTTAACCATGTTTTGAAGCTATAGAGTGTTTGTTTAGAATTGCACTGGTATAAAGAATGGAATACAACTTGCTTATATTTTGAGTTTTGATGGGGTAAGACAGTTGAACTAAGCTCATGAGGAATATATTCCTCATTAACCAACTGCTATAGGCTATAATATCATTTATTTAAAATGCCTAAAAAGAACGTAGCAATCCCAGATGGTTGCCCATATCTAAAATGTACCGTTGCAATATGTGAATTCTAGGCACAAACTGTTATGTCACCAGAGGGCGACAGAGACCATCCTAGAGACATTACAGACACTCAGGTGTGTCCTATTTACTCATTATGATTTCCCTGAAGAGGTGTGTTTTCTGTTGTCCTTTGCAGAAGCATACATTTGTTTACCGTGAGCATTCGTTTCATGATTGAGTTAAAGAGTAGTGTTTGTTGATTTTGAAGTGTACTGTGATCCTGCTGCTACCGTTTCTCAATAAAGTATTATGTTTATCCTTAACCACTGATTCCTCATCTGGTCTGTTCTCTGCACCTGGTTCCAACCTCATCATGTCACACAAACCAGATGTATGATAATTGATTGCCAACAAATCAACATAGATACCATTTTTTTCTGTTTGTTTTCTTTTCCCGATTTCAGGCGTTACTAAAAGGATTTGTGAAACATTTTAGTGGCCTTGGCACACTGATTAAACAGATAATAAACGTATATTGATATACGATGGCATTTTACACTCTGATCGTGACCTTTATTAAAAACAAAATAATTGCACAACAGAAAGGCCCTTTAACAGATTTTGGGTCCATCATTGACACGCTGTCACCTTTTCCTGCATTCTGCTGCTTTTCTAAACCAAATAATACATTTAACCTGATGATTTACCATCTCAATAACGTACCTAATCAACTCTCACTTCATTTTGGTAGTACTACCACTACAGTACACAAGATCTGGTCCAGGGCATTGGTGAACGTGAAGGAACACGCACTAATGCCCTGGACCAGAGCTAACACTTCACCAGACATCAGACACTGTATTTGTAAATCATAGGCCATATAGATTGGCGTTAAGCTAGGAGAGCTACAGTATGTGTATAGTGTGCTGTTTTAAGCTACTTTGAGACACTGTAACTTCATGTCCTGCATAAAGACTTGTAGGACTTTAGGAGCAAAAGATTAGGATAGAGGATTTGCGTTTTAGCCTGAGGCAAAGCCCAGGACAAATATTTTGCTTTTAACTATCCATTTCCTCTTCCTTCCATTTTCACTCTGTGTGTTTACATTATTTACCGCTAGGCCTACTTCATAGATGTTTTATTTACTGTCATGGGGACGTTGAGGTTACTGTACATCCAGGTTTCCAAATCCATTAGCATTAAACTACTGTTACCTCTAAGAAAGAGACAAAACCAAACCTGTAAACTCCAACTTGTTAAGAGTCTTGTTGGGTCTATGGATTTGATCTGGAAAGGTACTATAAACTATGTCCTACTTTTTATCTACTCATACCATTTATGCAGAAATGAGGAAACGCATAAATACATCTTATACCATACTATATACAGACGTAGGAGAGATTGTTGCAATATAGGAATAGGTGGGGCATCAACAGCTACCTGGAAGTGGATCACTGAAGTTAATACATCTTTGAAATATTACAATAACATGTCTTTTTTTTGTACCCCAAGAAAAATGTCAATACAGACAAAACAAAAAGTCAGCCGCACACTACAATCTCACGGGTTTTCCATACAAATATTTTCTCCTGGTGACAGAGGGAACACTTCTGAATAATTGAAATATGTTGCTGTGCCACAAGACATCTCAATGGTGTCATTAGTTCCAAAGAGCCAAGAACAGAGCACAGAGCGAGGCAGAGGAAAGAGAAAAATAAAATAACAGGCATGTAGTATGAGATAAAAGTGCTGATGCACGCCTGGCATTTGGGGACTTACTAAATCAGAGTGCATTATTTCAACTCCCGCAATGATGGAACGTGTAAACAGATATTTTGACATCCGATCGGAGGGCAGAGAATGTTCCATCCCTTCCAAAGAGCAAATGCCCCCCCCCCCCCCCCCCTTCTCCATCTTTCTTGCTACTCCCTTTCCCCTTCTTCTTGGCCCTCCATCTATCCCTGATTTTCTTTATCCCCCTCTCTATTACACACTCTATTTATATGTGGGAATCATAAAAGTCTCTGAGGCAGGTTCAGGAGGATGGCTTATGGCAAAGTTAATTTTGATTAGTGCCTAAGGGGAGAGGTGAATTGCTGGGTCACGCAAGTATACTGTATGATTACCAGCTTTTTCCAAGAAATCACTCCCTGGTAAGACACATCAGTATCCAACATATTCCTCTCTAAATATTGTGGTATTTGAGTTGACATTGATGAGGTCTTCATTCATTAAGTTATATTAATAAGGGAAACTGTAGCTCACATTCAAAGATGAATTAACCTTGGTAAAAGGTATTTTCAGGTCAGCTTTATTAACCTACATATCTCGTCAGTGGCAGAAGTACTGCTTTAGAAGTGATCCTTATTGTGATAGATGCAGGACGTCCGACTCAAAACAATCCGTCAGGAAGATGTAGGCTTACATGTACACATTGTCTACACTCAAGGTAATAACCCTGTAGATGGGTATAGATCAGTGGAGGCTGCTGAGGGCAGGACGGCTCATAAAAATGGCCAGAACAGAGCAAATGGAATGACATCAAACACATGGAAACACATTTGATACCATTCCCCCCATTCCGCTCCATTATTTGATACCATTACCATTACCACGAGCCCTTCTTTCACCTGTCTCCCCCATTTTTCTACACTGATTGAAGTGGATTTAACAAGTGACATCAATAAGGGAGTATAGCTTTCACCTGGATTCACCTGGTCAGTCTATTTCATGGAAAGAGGTGTCCTTAATGTTTTGTACACTCAGTGTATATCAGATTAAAACAAGAAAACAAAGAACATCAGCAGGGCACTGTTTGGCAGGTGTTTCTGATTAATCATCTAACCAAATGTTTTTAAAAAATGAGTCCAGACAAAATAACTTGAACATCAAGGCCTGCCTATGACTGCAGCATTTGTTTAGCCCAGTATGTTTGCATAATGAAAAAAGTCATGTGACAATAACTACAAAAACAAAAACACATACACTACCGGGCAAAAGTTTTAGAACACTTCATTCAAGGGGTTTTTCTACATTGTAGAATAATAGTGAAGACATCAGAAGTATGAAATAACACACATAGAATCATGTAGTAACCATAAAAGTGTTAAACAAATCAAAATATATTTGACATTTTTCAAAAAGCCACCCTTTGCCTTGATGACAGCTTTGCACACCATTGGTATTCTCACAACCAGCTTCATGAGGTAGTCACCTTGAACGCATTTCAATTAACAAGTGTGTCTTAATTTGTGGAATTTCTTTCCTTCTAAATGCGTTTGAGCCAATCAGTTGTGTTGTGACAAGGCAGGGGTTGTATACAGAAGATAGCACTATTTGATAAAATACCAAGTCCATATTATGACAAGAACAGATCAAATAAGCAAAGAGAAACGACAGTACATCATTACTTTACAAAAAAGAATGAATGTATGTACTTGTAAGTCGCTCTGGATAAGAGCGTCTGCTAAATGACTTAAATGTAAATGTAAATGTAACTTTAAGACATGAAGGTCAGTCAATACGGAAAATGTCAAAAACTTTGAAAGTTTCTTCAAGTGCAGTAGCAAAAACCATCAAGTGATATGATGAAACTGGCTCTCATGAGGACCGGCACAGGAAAGGAAGACCCAGAGTTACCTCTGCTGCAGAGGATAAGTTCATTAGAGTTACCAGCCTCAGAAATTGCAGCTCAAATAACTGCTTCACAGAGTTCAAGTAACAGACACTTCTCAACATCAACTGTTCAGAGGAGACCGCGTGAATCAGGCCTTCATGGTCGAATTGCTGCATAGAAACCACTACTAAAGGACACCAATAAGAAGAGCCTTGCTTGGGCCAAGAAACACGAGCAATGGACATTAGACTGGAGGAAATTTGTCCTTTGGTCTGGAGTCCGAATGAGAGATTTTTGGTTCCAAACGCCGTGTCTTTTTGAGACGTACTTAACCAGCATGGCAACCACAGCATTCTGCAGTGATACACCATCCCATCTGGTTTGTACTTAGTGGAACTATAATTTGTTTTTCAACAGGACAATTACTCAACACACCACCAGGCTGTGTAAGGGCTATTTGACCAAGAAGGAGAGTGATGGACTGCTGCATCAGATGACTTGGCCTCCACAATCCCCCAGACCTCAACCAAATTGAGATGGTTTGGGATGAGTCGGACCACAGAGTGAAGGAAATGCAGCCAACAAGTGCTCAGCATATGTGGGAACTCCTTCAGGACTGTTGGAAAAGCATTCCAAGAGTGTGGAAAGCTGTCATCAAGGCAAAGGGTGGCTATTTGAAGAATCTCAAATATAAAATATATTTTTGATTTGTTTTTACACTTTTTTGGTTTCATAGTTTTGATGTCTTCCCTATTATTCCACAATGCGGAAAATAGTAAAAATAAAGAAAAATCGTTGAATGAGTAAGTGTTCTAAAACTTTTGACCTGTAGTGTATAGTAACAAAAATAAGTGTTGCCTGGGTTACTGTAGACAACCATCACAGATAACATATTTGATGTGCCATTGCAGGAGTTGAAATTTGCACAATAATACATCACATTCCAGAATAACTAGACCACTAACCAAAAAAGCCTAGGCACTGCATAGTAAAAACCTAAAAATGTACAGTATAAACCTAAAAGTGGACTTAAACCTGCATTGTCACAGACAGTTTGGTAACTAAAGCTTTACAAAGCCAGAGTAGATTATACCACCAACAGTGCAGTGAAGGTAGGGCCAAGGGCCTTCCGCTCACTCCTTGATGCTACTTCCCTCCAGAATAACTCTTAAACACCCCAAACTAATTCCCCAGAACATCTGTGCTTTAAAACATGGCCATGGAATGGTCCCTTCAAGGTATTGTCGTCCCTCTTTCGGCCAAGCAATTCCTGAACAGCTGGCTAGGGTCATTCAGGACCAGGTTGAAACATTTACAAAAGTATTATTGCCTCTGATCTGGCGGACTCACTAAACACACATTCTATTTTTGTATATTATGCATGAGTTTTGGAGTAGGCTCCTGGCTATCCGTAAATAAATACCAAAAAAAATCAAGAAAATGGTGCCATCTGGTTTGCTTAATATTAGGTATTAGAAATTATTTATACTTTTACTTTTGATACTTAAGTATATTTAAAACCAAATACTTTGACTTTTACTCAAGTAGTATTTTACTGGGTGACTTTCACTTGAGTCATTTTCTATGAAGGTATCTTTTCATTTACTCAAGTATGACAATTGGGTACTTTTTCCACCACTGGTGAGTTGACTGAGAACATTCTTATTAACAGCAACTCAAATGCTGTTCAATATCTACATTTGCATTATTAAAGGCTGTAGCTACTGTATAACAAAGGCTGCATATTGTGTGGCCCTCACAAGGTACAATGTGTTTACTTTGTAGAAATACATTTAGCTCAGGCTCCTGACACCCACAGCCTTCAGAAACCCAGTGTGCACTAGGTAATGTATTTGTCTCTGCTGTACTTGAATATTTCATTACGCTCTACACAGACAACATCATTGGGTAAAAAAAGCTCTGACATAACCAGAAACCTATGTTATAAAAAATGCAGAAGGTCATTTCCTATTTATAAAATGCACGCTCAAGATGGGGCCTCAAATGGTCGTCTTGAAAGGTTTGCCTCTGCATCGGAGCCGTTATGCTGCGCAGCTTGTTTGATTTCTCTATGTAGAAACAATTACATGCAATTTGGCTCAATGGAATGTTATTTGCTCGCAGCTGAAGAGGCATGACCCTGTAAATTGTAGTGTTTTACAGTAAGTATTCTGAAGCATGTGTGTTGCATTTTCACGTATTCAGCTACTGAGAATTTTTTAGGAGAGAATGAATCTCGACACTCATTAATATTAAAAGGATAGTTCACACAAATTGCAAAATTACATTGGTTTCCTTCCATTTGGAGACAGTGGCCAGGTAAACAAAACGAAATATGGATTGATGTCTAACCTTGTACATAGACTGATTTCAGGGTAGGGAAATCAATATGCCATTTTGTAATTTGGGTTAACTATCCCTTTAGTTCAATCAACTTTGTGTACACTTCAGCAATACAGTACCTGGCCTACCTTGGCCTTCCTTCTCTGACCAAGTGGGGACAGATTTAGTGTGTCACTTTTTGGTTTTGAATGAGTTAACGTTAACACAACTGTTTTATACAACCAGTAGGACCTACAAGTAATATTGAAGTCGTAAATAGTGTCAGGACGACGTCATTGCAACCAGTTTCATACTTCCTCCACTGATACTGTACAATGGCTCAACATGTTATTGAAATCAGAAAAATTGAACCAACTGCATTAAAGCCATTGTGTTACATGCTGACCAGACCGAACACGTCGCAAAATAGATTTTGAAATCCATGTCATTCAATTATTGCACCCACACTGCTCACACTCTCCAACGAGCGTCTGCGTTGCCATGGGCTAAAATAGAAGTCGTTCCTATTTCTGACGCAGATCAAGCTGCAAGTCCTGCATCTCCCATCTCATTGGTTTATTGAAGCAGGTACCCACGTGCCATCTCCTCATTGGTTATACCCAAATGGGTGATTGGAAGATGAAATGTTTCGCCGGTTTTCGTGGTAATACTATGAAAGTGTAGATGCCAATCACCAAAGATGAAAAGCCTGGAAGGAGGAGAGATGACTAGAAACGTGTCACGTTCCTGACCTGTTTTCTGTTGTTTGGTATGTGTTTAATTGGTCAGGGCGTGAGTTTTGGGTGGGTAGTCTATGTTATGTGTTTTTTATGTTGGGTTAATGGGTTGCCTGGTATGGCTCTCAATTAGAGGCAGGTGTTTGGCGTTTCCTCTAATTGAGAGTCATATTAAGGTAGGTTGTTTCACATTGTTTGTTGTGGGTGGTTGTCTTCCATGTCAGTACATGTTACCACACGGGACTGTTTCGGCTTGTCTGTTCCTGTTCGTGTGTTCTTCGTTTCATGTAAGTTCGTAAGTTTAGGTCTGTTTAGTTCGTTTTGTTATTTTGTATTTCTAAAATGTTATTTCGTGTTTCGTCGTTTTTGTCTAATAAATAATTATGTCCACATACCTCGCTGCGTGTTGGTCTGATCCATGCTCCTCTTCATCCGAGGAGGAGGAATATGACGACGATCGTTACAAAACGATTCGTTTGGCCGTTTTATGTGTGGATTAATTGTCGGAGTAGAGGACCTTGTGCATTTCAGGTAAAATAACAACTCAATGTTTATATCCCAGGACAAATTAGCTAGCAACAGCAAGCTAATTAAATAGTACAAATTATCTAGCAAGTGCAAGCTAACCAGCTAAATTGCCATACATGTTTAATGCTTTTAGACCTGTCCCCAAATTAATGTCATTGGTACAGAGTTTGTTTTGATATTTTAACCTGCTTGTTGTGATCGCGTTTGGTATATGGGGACAAAATAAATGTATGCACGATAGCGCCCGATGGCGCAAGCGCGTAGCCGGTTTGGGTTCCGTGATATGTGTGTGTTAAAGATGCAATCTGAAAATGGCACATCCATGTCTGGACTTTGAATTGAATGATATATAAGTCATTGATTCTTGAACAATATAACGTGTACCCCATCACAACCTAAATATAAGCTTATTTTACTTAATTCTTTGTAAAAAAAAAATACAACATTGTAAACTAACTCTGTATAGCTTGAAAACATGGATAAAACTAACATTTGAATGTCATGGACGGACAGTTCTTGCATCCATATCCATCCAGATCTGTATGATTTGGAGTGTGGTTACATGACTGCTTTGTTGTTACAGATTGCCCCTTTATTTGTGAACAGTTGGTTTTTATTGGGTCGCAAGGGCAATAAAATCATAAAAAATAACATGACACTTTTCCCCATTTTTTTTTACCTACCACCCAGACTGCCCCTTTGAAGTTTTGAAAACTTGACAACAAAATTGTTTGTGAAATGTTGAAAATGGGTCACTGCAAAGACAGCAACTCTTCATGAACTAAGGCTATTTAGATGTTCAAAGCGGCATGTTATTAGCATCAATCAACGACAGTAGAGTCATATTAATCTGGTGCATATTACGCAGTCGTTTTCTGCTAATTAGCCACATTAGAACCAACGTATTGCATGTTTACCGAAATTAGAGAAGACATTAGCTAATACATGTCACTCAAGCTAACTTTTGCTTCTAAATGTTTGTGTTCTTCACTTATTACCACTTTTGCTGAAGGTAAGCATTAAGTATTAAGTAGACAACCGGCTTGTCCAAAGCAAATAGATCATAGCAAAGCATGTGGTATCGCCAAAAGTAGGTGCTTATATATTGTCCTGACCTGACCTTTACCCCAATAGAATACTCACTCGAACTCTTCCTGTCTCGTTACGTGCACGGGTAAACACATGACATGAGACTGTCATTTTATTACATCCTTATCAAGGGAACCTATTGCCTTTATCTCCGCACCAGCAATACAACAGGGTTTTGGTAAATAATTTCGTTCAGCGTTATGACACTGTTACGTGAAAGGCTGAAGTCCAATCTGATCGCTATGGTCTTTTTTTTTTACCCATCTACCTCCCCACCTGTTAAAGTCACACTCCATAATTTGTGCATGCCATTCAAAAAGTGTGAACAATAGATCTCATGACAAGGAAAGGACTGAAGAAAATTGTAAGAAATGACTGATACCTCATTTAAAGTCACACGAAGCTGCTGGTATTGAAGCCACTAATGATGATCATTGCATTACTTGGCCATGGAAAACATGACAATACAGTGACTCAGCTAAAATACTGACCCAGCCATAGCCTCATGAGGAAACTATCTAGCAACTATAACAAAGGGAAAGAGGGATACCTAGTCATTTGTACAACTGAATGCGTTCAACTGAAATGTGTCTTCCGCTTTTAACCCAACCCCTCGGCCCAACCGTACGGTTACTGGCCCAATGCTCTAACCACTTGGCTACAACAACAAGCCACAGCATCGCATGAGACCTTGCTACAGTATGTAAAATGTACATAAAAACGCACAAGAACACATTTGGTAACTGGTACCAAATGACGCTTAGAGTTACTTGTTTTCATGAATCCCAAAGACAAGCATGTTATAGTATATTACAGTGTAACTATATAGTTATCATGTACTTTCATTGTAGACAGGCTACCTGTTCATTTCTGTATTGTAAAGTTTTACCAAAAATATATTTATGAGCAACTTACCTCCTAGCTCTTTAGACTATAATTATTCTCAGCACATATTTAGGAGTCCCCAGATGAAATTGACCCAGTGTAAACTCCAAACGTAGTCACCCTCTTCCCTCTGAGGCTGCTCTGTCTCTCACTATCCCTTCTCTACTTCCCTGTCTCTATCCCCTTTTATCTAGCACTATAAAGTATGCAAATGACCTCTACAGGGACTGCCATGGCAACAGTACTCAGGTAATAGGTGATGAGGTACAGTAGTGTGCAAGATATACCTTACACAACGTACTCCCTTTAGCTCAACTCAGGAGCACGTGTTGACTCTAGTCTTATCTTAATTGGCTGAGGTAAAAATCAAGGGGGAGGGATGTCATGGCCTTGAGAAGATCATACGTTCTCATAACTCAAGTCTTTAAATGTATTGTAACCGCATCGTGATACATTATAACTGTAGGCTTTAGGTCAAGCGTTACCGAAGATCTTTTATTGTCTAAGCTAAACAGAGAAACAAATCATTTGACTACGTTTCTGAGGTTTGATGACTTGGTGTGAAAATAAAGTTCAATGATGTGTCACTATAGAATGGTGCTGGTCTCCCCTGTCTGTAATCTGATTCTTTATGATGTAAAAGGCTGATCCTGTATCAGCATTCCTTCTCTGAGACGTTCGATACAGACGGCCCCTGGACTTCAAAAGTATTCTCTTACAAGAATAGCTGCATACTGAATTACATCCTGTGGTCACCAGATCTTCAACAAAGCATTAGACATTCAAACCCAAAATTTGACTTTATATTTATTATTCAAATATTATTTTACAAGGGAACAGATGGGAACAAGCAGAGCATATTTAGAAACAGCCAAGTTGTTATTGATGATACGGTTGATGACCAACTTGTGGATGCATCACAGGGAGCCGGTTAAGTGCATTTTCTGTTGAGTTTTATGGGATCTATATAATTTGGTAACAACGGGATAAGGGTTTACTGCTTTCAGTGATAAACTATAATACCAACGGTGCATTGAAGGGGACATAATTATGTATATTAGGAGGATGTTTACCATGGGAGCAGCCAGGAAACAAACAGGAAACGCATCATTGCAGCCATATGAGAATGTTTAGTATTCGATAAGCATGGCCTAATGGCCCACCGGCCACTGACACTTTTTACCAGTGTTTGGCAGGTAGTCTGGTGCTTATTTCAGACCCTGCATTAACTTTTATGTTGATACTACATAATCTTATCTATGTTAAGTAGATTTTAAAATGTATATTTTTATTCATAATGTATCAGGTGCTTCAGTTCCACTCTTTACACCAATCTCAATACATTCCCAAATGTCCATCTAATCATACAGTATGTAATACAATTTCAAGAGCCCCCATATGTTGGATATCCATCATTTAATACTTTTTAAATATTTAATGGATAACATATAGAGGGGGATATTCTTGACAGAAGACCAACTCCATTACTAAACTCTAAACGAGGGCAAGTGACCTCGGTCTAGTAAGTTGATCAACTCTGCGATCTCTTGAGCGCACTTCAAAATGTTTCTATTCCATATGCTAGCTCAGGGGGTTGCAGAGGCTAGTCCTAGTGGTGTTGGAGCGCAGTCTCAATCAAAAATATTCACACCTATACCGCCCAGGTGAGACCTCCGCTGCCCAAAGTAATTGCTTCAATTAATTAAGTGTTGGGGCTCACAGGCAACCAGCAGACACTGGGGCCCAGCCGATCCCAAGCCAGTTAACCCAGTCTTAAAATGGAGATGCGTCCCAAATGAAACCCTATTTTCTTTATAGTGCACAACTATTGGGTCAAAAGTAGAGCAAAAAAGAAGGGAAAGGGGGGCATTTGGGACATAACCTGGGTAATAGGTAAAATGCTAATGCATCAAATTCACATTGGCCAGATTACAGATAATTTGGAAAAACTAGATGATTACTTCTTCTAGGATTACTTTTAAATTCAGAAATAATGTTTGCTAACGGTTTTTGACACCGTTCTGCTTTCTCAATGACATTCAAATCAGCATTGATAAAAGGTGCAAGTTTAAGTTTGTTCCACCTGAGTGATTCTGATCACAAGTCAGAGACCACTATGATGACACACTAAATGCATTTGATGGATTGCTAGACAAGAGCAGTAATAGGCTTTTGTTGGCTACAGTCCAAGCTATGTCTTCCAATGGTACGACTGCTATCGGCATCCAAAGACGATCCAACTTGAATAAACGCTTGGAGGTAAGGACCACATCAGTGATGTAGCCTACTGGGGATACGGATATCTGTACTTTTTAAAAATGTCCACTTTTAAATGATTAATTTCTACATAGCACATTTACGTGAATGTGAGTTCCTCCCTTCTAAGCTCCTCCGTGGTATTTGTGCTCCGTACAGTCAAAAACAATTGTAATTTAAAAAGACCACAACTGAATTATTGCTCAATATAATTCATGCTGATTCCCACAAAAAAAATCCATAAGCCTAACGGACACATGCTCAAACTCATGCACCTAATATGAATAGACCAAAGCTGAAACCACACGGAGAGATGCCGTCGGCAACGGCATCAAAATGTGCGTGCGAGAGTAGAGTGTCAATTCAGACACAGCGTAGCACGTGCCAACTTAGTTGTCATGAGAATCCATAATAAACTATTGTATTTGTTATGTTCACCATGTTCACCCTTGTGAATTATTGATGCGTGTTCCTTTTGACTCCTCTTATATGTCCTACTGGACAGTTGCAGTTTATTAAGAATTTAGCCAGTAGTCTCTTTCTGTCTACATAACAGTATTCTCTCTTGAACGGAGTTCCTCAAGTTTCCCAGCCGTAGCCTGCCTAGGCTATATGCCTGTGCTGGAAATCAACAAAGCTAGGCATAAATGTATTGTTTTCTCAAATATGTATTATTGGCTCTGGCATTTAAACCGATCAACACTAAATAGACACATTTGAACCTCTAGGGGATTTGGTGTCCCTATACCGGGACGGTTGAGCTAACTTACGCAAATGTGATTAGATGACGTTGTAACAGCAAACGTTCCAGGACATAGACGTGTCTTATATGGGCAGAAAGCTTAAATTCTTGTTAATCTAACGGCACTGTCCAATTTACAGTAGTTAATACAGTGAAAAATACCATGCGAGAGCGCACAACAACAAAAAACTTATCATGGCAACTGGTTTGATACATTCACCTCTGAAGGTAAATAATGCAATTTTGCTCTGATTTGTCATCCTGAGTGTCCCAGAGATAAAATGTAGCATAGTTTTGTTTCGATAAAATCAATTTTTATATTCAAATGTTGGAACTGGGTTCAACAGTTTGAACCACTGCAGTCTCTGGCTAGCACACCCACCCCGTCCGGCCATCGAGATGTGTAAAAGTTAGTGTACAAGCTAATGATCCATCATGTATGACATTCCTGGGAGTCTGTAAACTAAAATGTTGTATTACCATATCATTTTTGTATGTTTTCTGTAGTTATATACTTGAAAATGTATCAATTGTCCAATTTGGCACATTTGGGCAGACTTGATACTAAATATTGTCCATTATTGCAACGCTTCACTGGATCAATCTGAAGCTTTGCACACACAGTGCTACCATCTAATGGCCAAAATGTTAATTGCGCCTCAACTGCAATATTATATTATGGCCTTTCTCTTGCATTTAAAAAATGATTTTAAAAAATTATAAATGAAAACGCATGTTTTTTTGTTTGTATCATCTTTTACCAGATCTAATGTGTTATATTCTCCAACATTAATTTCATATTTCCACAAACTTCAAAGTGTTCCCTTTCAAATGGTATCAAGAATATGCATTTCCTTGCTTCAGGTCCTTCAGGCAGTTAGATTTGGGCATGCCATTTTAGTCGAAAATTGAAAAAGGGGTCCGCACTTTGATAAATTACCTCCCCGAAACCTCTTTAATGGAGATGGGAGGTGGGTGGGGAGAGCAGTGCTGGATAAAACTGATGCAGCATCAAATATAGGTAAGACGCCTCAGGATTGACTTTCCTATTAATGAGCAAGCAGCAATCAAGAAGTCAAGCATCAAGTATGAACGCTCTCATCACCCAATTGTTTAGTTCTAATCATTAGCACTACCATTATTAACTTTAACTGGTACAGGCTGATTGACACTTATTCTCTCATCCTTTATAGAATAGGAGAGTGCATAATAGATTCTCAACAGCGTCCTAGAAACCAACCGGCTAACTAGGTAATGAAGTCCCACCTGTCGCTATACCTGTAGGACACCCAATTAACCAGAGATCAAGACAGCCCCTATAAGTTTGGTTCACTCTACCTCAATCACAGAAAGGTATACTAAATGAAAGGTGGAATTTTGCGACAGAATTGGTAATGTAACGTATAATATTCTTTCTCTTATTTAATAGATTGTAATCGTTGGTTAGAATTCCTCCTCACATCTCCCATGTGGCCACCATTACACTAATAACACTACAGTGGTAAAACAGTGCTGTCTAAGGCCTGATTTATACCTTCTGCTTCAATCGAGTTTAGGCCAAACGTCATTTTAGAAACATACAGATTATAGATGATATTCTCTGTATGTTCCAAGAGTGCATTCCCCCTCACCCTCAAAGGTCCAACTGTCAGTGCCCACACCTAGCTAAACTCATGTCTAATAACCAGTACGGAACAACTCCTTCCTCCAGGCAGGTCCACCTGCAGTATACGCGATGTGAGAGAGAAGCCTGGAATTAACCAACACGCAGGAGTGAAGAGTGAGGAGTGTCAAAATGTCAGAAGCCATAGCCGCCAATCTGGATAAGGAGAGCTAGGATGGAAAGCCTGAGGGGCCTGACCTTGAGAGTCAAAGCAAGGCTGTCCGTTTCCTTCTCTTTCTGTGTTGATGGAGTGAGGAGCCTTTCACACAGGTGCTTGTTAGCCGCACTCAACCACAAGAGGAGTGTGGACAGTTGATGGACACTCTGCAGGACATAAATTGAGAGTGCAGTAGGCTTTGGGTTACGCCTCACCTTTCAGTACCTGTTCTGTCTTTCTCCCGGGATGGGAAACAAAGACAGAACACAAAAGTTGAAGACAACTTACAAAAGCTTGCCAATGGTTGCAGTGCTTTTCTTGACTGCTGAACAGCGGTACAACGTTATTTGTCTGACCTTTGGAAGATGTTCTCTGCCACAGCAGTGGTGAACCTGATATGTGTGGGGAGAGAGCAGCCTTTTTCTTATTGGAACATATTGTGATACACTTCTCTGCAGCACGGTTGCACACTATGGGAGTAGATGGGTATTGTATTCATAATAAAAGGTAAGAAAGCTAAAAAAGCCACTGAAGTCTCCAAGAGTTATCCCATTGAATCATCATGGAGTGATCTATACATTATATGAATGTCTGTAGATAGTCTGTAGAAACAAACTATACGTCTACCAGAAATGCATACATGCAAGTCCATTCAACAAACCAACGACTATGATCACACTCTGAAATGCATTTGCACAGACCCACGCACACACCCACACGACATATTGTCCAGGTGGATAACTGTACACAAGGGCATGAGCCAGGAGTGACAGCTGCTGATGGACTGGCAGTGGGCAGCACCCGGAACATGAAAGCCAAATCCAGCATTGTCCAGGATATCGACGGGGCCAACGTCACTGTAGCACTTGTACCATCTGTAGTGGGAGGAGCAGCTCCAGGAGCCTGGCTGATCAGAAAATACCCTCTTTGATATGAGAGGGTCCATGTTTGAAAGGGGGAAAAAATAAATAATAATGTTTGAAAGGGGGGGGGGTTAACAAGTCTCCTAGGATATCAAATGCTATAGAGTGGGAAAATCTGGGAGAATTATTGAGAGCAGTATTGGTTGAAGATAAATCAGGAATAACGTGCCAGGCAGACCTTATTCATCTGCTGTCTTTATTCAAACCCCTACTCTGTACTGAGGACCTCTATGAAGTTCAATGAGATAGGTCTATTCATGATTTAATGAGTGCATTTTTCTCTAGATAATTTTGACTTGGTCTACAGCTAAAACAAGGTTGACATACTGTAAATACATTACTATTTCTACAAAACGCAGCTGCTCCGTGAAGTCTGTCAGAAAACAGTGGAAAGACTGCATTTTAAAACCTCTAACAAGAGCAGTGTATTTTGTTTAATTTCTACAAAATACAGCTGCTCCGTGAAACCTGTCAAACTGTGGAAAAACTTTACTTCCACAAAGAAACATGCTATTGTCCCAAAACAGTATAGTAATAAAAAAGGAGTTCCAAAATCTTTAACAAGAGCAATGTATTTTGTTTAATTTCTACACACACAGCTACTCCGTGAAGTCGGGATCAATTTTTTTTTTTTTTACTTCTACTGAGAAAAAAAAGCTGTGGGGCATAGCCAGTGGTTGGCTACTAGGGCAGAGGCATATACATGCATGCTCCTGATAACAGAAAGACTACATTCAACAAAATAGACTAAGCTATACAATCAGTCCAAGACACAGATTCAAAGTCCAAGAGTAAGTATCTACTCCAAAGTGCGGTATCACGCAGCTTGCAATCCTCCCTTTCAAAGCACAATGTCGTCCGCCATCTGTTTCCTTGATAAAGGCCGAAAGATGAAAACTTAAGTTGCCTTCACTTTCATGTAAATAGCTAACCAACTTACTGAAATGTAGTTGAGTGACTACAAGAGCTGAGCCACTGTAAGATACAGTGGCATGATATTTAGACTGCCTTGCTTACTCAAGAGAAAAATAAACCCTTGATGAGCTGTGTGATTACGACGCTAAGTAGTATACAGTGCCTTCGGAAAGAATTCAGACCCTTTGACTTTTTCCACATTTTATTAGGTTCCAGCCTTATTCTAAAATGGATTAAATCATTTTTCTCCCTCATCAGTCTACACACAATACCCCATAAATACAAAGCAAAAACAGGTTTTTAGAATTTTTTGCTAATTTATCAAAATATCACATTTACAAAAGTATTCAGACCCTTTAGTCAGCACTTTGTTGAAGCACCTTTGGCAGCAATTAAAACCTTGAGTCTTATTGGGTATGACGCTTCAAGCTTGGCACACCTGTATTTGGGGAGTTTCTCTCATTCTTCTCAAGCTTTCTCAGGTTGGATTGGGAGCATTGCTGCACAGCTATTTTCAGGTCTCCCCAGAGATGTTAGATCGGGATCAAGTCCAGTCTCTATCTGGGCTACTCAATGACATTCAGAGACTTGTCCCAAAGCCACTCCTGCATTGTATTAGCTGTGTGCTTCGAGTCGCTGTCCTGTTGGAAGGTGAACCTTCACTCCAGTCTCATGTCCTGAGCGCTCTGGAGCAGGTTCCGATTATTAAAGATCTCTCGGTTTCCTCCAGACGTGACACTTGGAATTCAGGCCAAAGAGTTGATCTTGGTTTAATCAGACCAGAGAATCTTGTGGTTTGAGAGTCTTTAGGTGCCTTTTGGCAAACTCCAAGCGGGCTGTCATGTGCCTTTTACTGAGGAATGGCTTCGTCTGGTCACTCTACCGTAAAGGCCTGATTTGTGGAGTGCTGCAGAGATGGTTGGCCTTCTAGAAGGTTCTCCCATCTCCACAGAGGAACTCTAGAGCTCTGTTAGAGTAAACATTGGGTTCTTGTCACCTCCCTTACCAAGAAACTTCTCCCCTGATTGCTCAGTTTGGCTGGGCAGTCAGCTCTAGGAAGAGTCTTGGTGGTTCCTAACTTCTTACATTTAAGAATGACGGAGGACACTGTGTTCTTTGGGACCTTCAATGCTGCAGAAATGTTTAGTACCCTTACCCAGATCTGTGCCTCGACACGATCCTGTCTCGGAGCTCTACGTACAATTCCTTCGACTTCATGGCTTGGTTTTTGCTCTGACATGCACTGTCAACTGTGGGACCTTATATTGACAGGTGTGTCAGTCAAAAGTACCAGTCAAAAGTTTGGACACACCTACTCATTCCAAGGTTTTTCTTTATTTTTACTATTTTCTACATTGTAGAATAATATTGAAGACATCATGTAGTAACCAAAAAAAGTGTTAAACATGTATTTTATTTTTGAAATTCATCAAAGTAGCCACCCTTTGCCTTGATGACAGCTTTGCACACTCTTGTCCATCACAAGCTTCCTGCCATGGACCTCTATACCAGGCGGTGTCAGAAGAAGGCCCTAGAATTGGTCAAAGACTCCAGCCACCCTAGTCATAGACTATTCTCTCCGCTACCACAAGGCAAGCGGTAGTGGAGCTCCAAGTCTAGGTCCAGAAGGCTTCTAAACAGCTTCTACCCCTAAGCCATAAGACTCCTCAACATCGCGTCAATTGTATATAGAATGCCCCCCCCCCCCCCCACATCACTGCCCTGCCTCTCTCTGTTGTCATCTATGCATAGTCACTTTAATTAACTCTACCTACATGTATATACTACAGTCTGGTTCATCCTTGGGAGCAATTTCCAAACGCCTGAAGGTGCCACGTTCATCTGTACAAACAATAGTACGCCATTATAAACACCATGGGACCACGCAGCCGTCATACCGCTCAGGAAGGAGACGCGTTCTGTCTCCTAGAGATGAACGTACTTTGGTGCGAAAAGTGCAAATCAGTCCCAGAACAACAGCAAAGGAACTTGTGAAGATGCTGGAGGAAACAGGTACAAAAGTATCTATATCTGTCACGCCCTGGCCGTAGAGAGGCTTTTATTCTCTATTTTGGTTAGGCCAGGGTGTGACTAGGGTGGGCATTCTAGTTTCTTTATTTCTATGTTTTCTATTTCTTTGTGTTTGGCCGGGTGTGGTTCTCAATCAGAGGCAGCTGTCTATTGTTGTCTCTGATTGAGAACCATACTTAGGTATCCCTTTTTTCCACCTGTCTTTATGGGAAGTTAACTTTGTTTGATGGCACATAGCCTTAAGCTTCACAGTTTGTTTTTGTAGTGTTTATTGTTTTGTTCTGCGTCATTTTGTTTAATAAAAGAAAATGTACGCTCACCTTGCAGCTTTAACAGCCGTGACAATATCCACAGTAAACAAGTCCTATATCGACATAACCTAAAAGGCAAGTGACTAATAAAATTTGATTTGATCTGGTTTGCACTTAGTGGGACTATCATTTGTTTTTAAACAGGACAATGACCCAACACATCTCCAGGCTGTGTAAGGGCTATTTGATCAAGAAGTGGAGTGATGGAGTGCTGCATCAGATGACCTGGCCTCCACAATCCCCCGACCTAATACCAATTGAAATGGTTTGGGATGAGTTGGAACGCAGAATGAAGGAAAAGAAGCCAACAAGTGCTCAGCATATGTGGTAACTCCTTCAAGACTGTTGGAAAAGCATTCCAGGTGAAGTTGGTTGAGAGAATACGAAGTGTGCAAAGCTTTCGTCAGGGCAAAGGGTGGCTACTTTGAAAAATCTCAATATAAAATATTTGACTACAGAACAGACAGATCAGGGGTCGTATGTATCAAGTGTCTCTGATTAGGAGTGCTGAGGATTCATTTGGGTGTCACGGTCGTCTTCTTGAATGACAGTGGTCCAAGGCGCAGCGTAAGCAAAATACATCTCTTTATTTTGTAAGACAGGGAAAAAACACGAAACAAACACTATACACAAACTAACCAAAACAACAAACGACCGTGAAGCTACAAACGCAAGTGCACACACAAACTACTTACGTTCAACATAGACAATTCCCCACAAACAGCTAAAGCCTATGGTTGCCTTAAATATGGCTCCCAATCAGAGACAACAATAACCAGCTGTCTCTAATTGAGACCCAATTCAGGCAACCATAGACTGTCCTAGATACCTACA
Source organism: Salvelinus fontinalis (assembly GCF_029448725.1). Lineage (NCBI taxonomy): Eukaryota > Metazoa > Chordata > Actinopteri > Salmoniformes > Salmonidae > Salvelinus > Salvelinus fontinalis. Next base: position 14,927,857 of record NC_074700.1, on the reverse strand, counting down.
CTCAACCATAGACACAGCTAGACTACTATACTAAACATAAACCCAACTACTCTAATAAACCCCCTAAACTTTACAACCACCCTAAACACTACAAAAAACACATACATTCCCCATGTCACACCCTGACCTAACTAAAATAATTAAGAAAACAAAGAATACTAAGGCCAGGGCGTGACATTGGGCTTTTAGATCACAATGAAAAGGATTCCATGAGGACCTGATCCTTGACCAGCACCCCTATTGTGAGATGATTGATACATACGACACCTTGTATTTGTGAACTCAGAGATTACACAAGCAATTCATCTAACAGAGGAACATAAAATAACCTGTCAGACTACATGTCATTGTAATCATACATCGTAATATTTATGCAATTAACTATGCTTGTGACGGTTACAATACAATGCCAAGAACTGTCATGACACAAAACCAAAACCTTATCATTATTTTTGAAAAGCAGATCGTCTACCAGTCCATCAACTTTAGTACCATTTGAATGCAAACATCGACCCTGTGTTTAGGGTGTCCATATTAGGACAGCCACCATCCCCTGCAGAAACCAAGTACCTCCTTATATGGACACTGTATGTTTAACAAATGACCAGTACATCATATGCCCTTGTGCAAATACTGCACACCAACTGGCCTACACAGCAGCTCAATGTACTTTCTGTTCATGCTCTTAACACAATGTCTTGGAGGCACTGTCCAAGGTTCTGAATTTTCTTGGCAAATACTCACAGCAGGTAAAATCTAATAGGCCTATAGTAGACGACAAAGAGAGATGGTGCTAGACATATCTGGGTCTGCTTAAAAGAATAATGATGGCACATTGTCCATGCAGTTTTAAAGGTATAATTTAACAACCCCCTGTTTGTCATGCAACCTAACTCACTTAAATTGAGTTGCCCAATTACCTCAAATTCACTACCCCGCTGCTTGTTTTCCGATTGGTGCCCATCAAACTGTGATCAACACTTGACGGAACCCAACAGACTTTAGGTTGAGATTGATTAATTTATAATGTGTTTACAAGTATAATACATGTTTATGTTTTTATCAGTGAGTGCTTTTGCTGTCACATCTTCGTCCTCTTGGAAGCTGTGTGTGTGTGTGTGTGTGTGTGTGTGCGTGTGTGTGTGTGTGTGTGTGTATGTGTGTGTGTGTGTGTGTGTGTGTGTGTGCGCGTGTTTAATAGATAAATTATTGAAAAATATTTTGGAAATACAACTCAAAACATTAGAACCATCATACTGAGCTAGTGCTCATTTGTATAATCATGGACGCAATCCAACACATTTTAACACATTGGTATTATGAACCTAAAAGGGGTAGACTATGGCTAACCGTTGCAACACTGCCTGGCCACAAAACTGCACCTGAGGAGGGGAGTAATAATTTGTCACTAATAGCCCCATATATTTGAGCCTCACTGAAAGAAAGCCTTGAGTAATAACCAGACCAGGTGTCTCACTCTGATCAACGAGCACATCTCCCAAATAAATCCCATGGACCATCAAGAGGAAACCGGCCAACGGGAAACACATCATCATGGGTCACCAAAGGTGAGTTGGGAGAGATGGACGCTGACGAAAGGAGCAAAATGTCACCTTCGAAATTACAAATCTATATCTAGTGTTCACATTAGGAGACGGAATCAGATAATGGAATCTCACTCTTCCGTTGGTGAAGGACACGCCACAAATCCAGTCGTTCAGGTGTTTTCTCTTTCAATTCTTTATCTTATTTTCACCCTTCTATTTTGTTGTGAGTGCCATGGCTCAATATCTAATTATGCTACCTACACTGATAAAAGAGGGGAGTGAACTTGGCATTGAAGACTTGAGAGAAAAAAAGAGGTATGATTGTCGTGATTGAAACGTTTTGAAACAAAATAATTGTACTTTCTTATCCCATATCATATCAAATATTTAAGGAATTGTATTTCCAAATCTCTATACCCTTTCCTAATTAATGCAAAGTATTCTGTTTGCAATCGCAGACCCTGTACAAGGGAATCTTGAAATGGATTCCACCCCAAAATTAAACACGAAACAAATGTGGTTCATCTAGCTATGTTCCTTGCAAACGCTACTTTGATGTCCTGACATTTGAGCGCATTAGATGAGAAAATACATCAAGTGGCTTCATCTCATGCACTATATGTATTCTCCCAATATACAGTACAACCCATGGCTTTATCGTACAGTAAAGCTATCAGGTTGAGTTAGTGATTTAATTTGGTGAGTACAGTACTGTGTCCTTTGTTTATGGTACACATCAAAGGAAATGGCAGCGTGTTAATGGTGGGTCTGTGTTCTCAACGTTGGCACTCGGCGAACTCAGACACAAATGGACGCGGATGAATGTCAATTACAATAATTGTTTAATCAATTGTTAGCCCACGTCTTCACACGTTTCCAAGGCGAGTGCTTATTAGATGGTGATTAGATGGTGCCCTTGATTAATTCAATTGTTTTGCTTTATTTAAAAGGAGAACTGTTAATGTTTCAGAGAAATTGTTAAACATCATTAAGAGTGAACGTGTCTGAAAAGGAGAAATTCGGGACTTGAGGCAAGATCAAAGCAGATGCGTTGCGTGTCATTTCCTCTGCAGAGCCTAAAACCACAATGCATGTTCAAAGCTAAGGAACATGACTATTGTCAAAGAACATGACAATAATTCCAATGTAACACCCTGTATTTTTCCAAAACAACCACTCTCTAACCCCTGACTTGTTACCATAAGTTCCTTGGAAAGGTTAAAGGTCAGCTAAACCAAATGAAATCCATAGGGTGCACAGTAACCCTTCCCATGAATACCCTCTTAGCAATGCATTATAAGCACAACCTTAAGGCCTTATGAGCTATACATAAAGTACTATAAAGCACAACATATGCCCCACTAGCTGCTCAGAAACAGCTATAACTACATGCATTAAACATTATGAGCAGGCAGCATAAGGCCTTATGAAGCAAAGTGTTATAATGCATTATACTCCATGAAGAGATTATTCATAAGAAGTGTTACCAGTGCAGCAGGCGTTTTGAGGCTGAACAGGACACACAGAGGCAAAGGAGAAGTGTTACCGGTGCAGCAGGCGTTTTGAGGCTGAACAGGACACACAGAGGCAAAGGAGAAGTGTTACCGGTGCAGCAGGCGTTTTGAGGCTGAACAGGACACACAGAGGCAAAGGAGAAGTGTTACCGGTGCAGCAGGCGTTTTGAGGCTGAACAGGACACACAGAGGCAAAGGAGAAGTGTTACCGGTGCAGCAGGCGTTTTGAGGCTGAACAGGACACACAGAGGCACAGGAGAAGTGTTACCGGTGCAGCAGGCGTTTTGAGGCTGAACAGGACACACAGAGGCAAAGGAGAAGTGTTACCGGTGCAGCAGGCGTTTTGAGGCTGAACAGGACACACAGAGGCAAAGGAGAAGTGTTACCGGTGCAGCAGGCGTTTTGAGGCTGAACAGGACACACAGAGGCAAAGGAGAAGTGTTACCGGTGCAGCAGGCGTTTTGAGGCTGAACAGGACACACAGAGGCACAGGAGAAGTGTTACCGGTGCAGCAGGCGTTTTGAGGCTGAACAGGACACACAGAGGCAAAGGAGAAGTGTTACCGGTGCAGCAGGCATTTTGAGGCTGAACAGGACACACAGAGGCAAAGGAGAAGTGTTACCGGTGCAGCAGGCGTTTTGAGGCTGAACAGGACACACAGAGGCAAAGGAGAAGTGTTACCGGTGCAGCAGGCGTTTTGAGGCTGAACAGGACACACAGAGGCACAGGAGAAGTGTTACCGGTGCAGCAGGCGTTTTGAGGCTGAACAGGACACACAGAGGCAAAGGAGAAGTGAAAACAAGGATATTCTGTTGTTTCATTTTGAATAAACTTTTTACATTTTATTTAAAAATAAACACCTTTATTTAACCAGGAAGGGCTCATTGAGATTTAAAATCTCTTTTTCAAGAGTGTCCTGGCCAAGATATGCAGCGCCAAGTCATTACAAAAATGACAGACAAACAACATGAAAAACTACAAGTAATCTAGTAAAAACCATAGTATTCACAATAGTATAACAAAAATCAAAAACAGCAAATTAAAAACATTGACAGGTCAGGGAATCAGTCTCAAGATCATTCATCAGTAATTTAAAAATACCAATCGGGACAAGTTCTTAAGCAAATCGCTGGATAAACAGGCTACACAAAGTACAGCTATTACGTCGTTACCTAAATAGCTCTTCTCTCTTCTGTAAAACAACAGAAGAATGATGCATGTTTAACACTATGAGAACAGAACTGGAATTCTAATAGAACAACCCAACCATTGTCAAACAATCAACCGTAACCACAAGTGCTATGTCTGACCACCTGACCTGCTATGACTCGTTCGCTGGGTAAAACGAGGGCAGCTAAACCGAAGGTGTCTTAGTGGTTAAGGAATAGATGAATTGCTGAGATGTCTCCTGACAACTGTTTGCTTCTTAAGAACAAAGGTTAAGTGAATGCAATGATGTATCCATGTACAAACTTTGCGCGGCACATACAATCAATTTGTGGACCGGATTTGGCCCGCATTCCTCCAGTTGAAGACCCCTGACCTAGACTGACTCAACACACACCACCACTGCAAATAGCACTACATTTCGATATAGAAGAACAGTGAGTTGAGACGACTGAGGATTGTCACACCGTCAGACTCTTGTTACAGGGGCCCCAAGAGACTACTGCATGTGATAGGGGTCCTTCAGAAAGAGAAATGCGTGTCAGTTTGATACATGTCTCAGTGACAGCATGGCAATTAGATCTACTGTCATCTGCAATAGTCTTTCTCTTCTTTCAAGGCAATGCACACACACACATGCAGAAATGTGTGTAGGCACACACGCACCAAAGGAGGCTGGTGGGAGGAGCTATTGGAGAACGGGCTAATTGTAATGGCTGGAATCTCTATGGGGGGAGGAGTAGGCTTTGTACCTGTTGGTATTTGGGGCTTGGTGAGAATGCAAGACTACTACTGTCTCTGCACAAGACCTGGGCTTTTGTGGTGCAGGTATTAGTGATCTCTCCTTTGCACTGCAGGATCCATAAATCGATCCCCTGTTACAGTTCACTCTCTCTTCACATTGGCCTGTATTGGAAAAGTATTGGACAGAAGTCACTCTTCCCCATATAATGAACAATAGCAACAGTATATACGATAGAGCTCACTGCTTTAGCAGTGGGGTGGTGTAGTGCTATTATCTCTCAGTGAGGGATTGTATGGAATAATAGCATGCTATTGATTCACCAGTGAGGTGTAAGGAAGGACCCGTAAGAACCAGATGTACTAGTATGTTCTCCCTGCAGTTGCTTCGATACCACCCTGAGAAGCACTTTGATTTCAGCAGGTGGCCTCCCATCAAAGCAGTAACCAAGCCCACTCTTACACATCTTGACAAGAGAGCTCCAGCACCTACCTGACTCTCTCAGGTGAGTATGAATGCAGGCTAATATAACATCAATCAGCAACGCAACACTAATTAATCCATGCCTTGCTTTACTGTTGTGCATGTGTAACCCTTGTTAACTTGGTGCTTTGATAGGTACAGTCCGTATCCTTCCGCCCACTCTCTGACCACTGATAGTTATGCACCTAGGTCTGAGGTTATACAAATGAGCTGTGCACGTGTTTTAGGCAGGCTGCTGAAACACAGAGTTGCATCCTTGCTCATTGCTCATTACTGTCCTTCCAGAGTGTAATATAGTGCTGCTGCCCGCGTCACAGAGCTGAACTGTTCGTCACCTGTTGCTGCTGGATTCATTGAGCTGACGTATCTGGATGTGCATTCTGCTTTGTTCTTTGCCATTGAGCTGAGGACTGAAAGTGACTGACAGTGAATGAACTCTACTCCATCTTCATATCAGCGGGCCCTCAGCAAGCGATGTCTAAAGTGGGTACACATTCATTTTTTTCCTTCTCCATTTATGTTATTTCAACAGTACCAGTATTGCTCAGGGTGATTCATTGTTGAATGAAATGTATGTGTTGGATGTTTGGATGTCAATTTTCTAACTCCTATTATTACAGAATTTTCAAAACTGCTTGTCTGCTGAGTTGAGGAATGTGCACACTTTGCTCTAAGAACATCTTTAGACACTTCATTAGGAAAATGGAAAGGTCACACATTCCCTCAGTATTTATGTGTAATACCACACACACACACAAGTTGCTTTTGGATGTCTGTAAATGAATGCACGTTGGAAGCGGCTAACGACAATATTTATGTAGAGGTAGTTATCAGTAAAAAATAAGAAAAAAAGACAACCACAGTAATAAGGAAAAAATATTACGGTGAATAAAGTCAGTGTCTTGAACACTTCTTAGGCTCTAAGCTCGCTCAATAGCACAGTCCAATATTCAAGTCTTGCAATCCAAATTCAATCCAAATCAGAGTACTTTGAGAGTACGGTGTCCATATTAGGACAGCCTCAGTGTCACAAGGATTTAGTGAGTGACTAGACCAAAAAGACAAGGGCAGTCGACCAATTCTGAGTATTGACTCTCTTGGTCTCTCTCCAGGGGGACTTGTCTTAAGTCCTGGTCCATGTTACTTTCCGAGCATAACATTGTGGGGACGCTGGATTGGGCTGCTCATGCTCATTCCCATCAACCTGATGACGTCAGGCCACAAGCCATGGAGATCGTCACCCCGGAGATCCAACACTGTCTTTCTTCAGCCAGAGAGAAAACACAAAACACACAACTGAGTTAGCACCAGTACTTTTGTGAGGGATGAAGAGAGGCCCTTTTCAAAAGTTTAGCTTTTCACTCAGACATCTCTGTAGAGACGACACAGCCTGATCCAAATTGCTCCAGATTTAAAGTGTGATTGACATTTCAAAAACAGTCTACCGATTTGCCCAGGCTATTTCCTCAAGCATGACACACTCTCTGACCCGTTTTACCCAGCAGGTAGTCGACCTATGCTACTGTGTAATGGCTGAAAGCCAGGACCCAGTAGAACCATGTTCAGAGCATACCAACACACACTCGCAGAGATAGACACACACACACTGCACATCTGAGAGTTACATAAAATATGAATAACACCAACAGAACATTGTGAATACACAGTGAATAGGTTGTAAGTATTGAGTTGTTGGCCAGTATCTGTTTGCCTTGTGTCCTGGGGATGTGCATACACCCATTTACAACAACTATTCTTAACGCCACAAGATCAAGGACAAAAAAAACTTACTCTAAAGCACATTATCTCATACATTTAAATAATTGATTAGCATGAATGTCTAACAATAAGGTACCAAGTTGGCTAACATGTCTACCACATTCACAAAAGTACTATTTGAGCCAAGCTGTCTGTCTCATGTCTAGTTACTTTGTCTTAAAGGAGGTTAAATAGAATCCTTGATTCATAGTGTCTCTGTGTGTGCTGTATTATACACAGGAGGATCTCACAGTGAGTAACGACAGTGCGATATCTTCCCATACCAGAGAATCCGAGCTCTGCTTTAGCCACAAAGCCTCAGGTCTGCAGTCTGAGCAGTATCGGTACACTGTCACGATCAGACAGAGAGATGTAGAAAAGGTTAGGTATGCATGAAGAAGCCTCATGAATAAAGTGGTGGGATATGCTTTCAGGCCTACCAGACTTTTGTTAGAATGTGTCACATCCGTATATCAAAGTGACTTACAAGCTAAAATCGGTCAAGTATCAGGGTGGACTCCCTGCCACTGGCAAGGTTTTGTGCATGAATTACACATTTTATGATATCTTGTATTGGGTCGCTCCATGAAAAGAGGGCCTTTTGCATCCCTTTGATATTTTAAGTAGATATTGTGCATCAATATTACGTTTTAAAAGCCTGCTAAATTAAAATAAGTTCCCTTAAAACTTCTTAGGGCTGCAATCCCGTTAACGGGATCGATATGACAACAGCCAGTGAAAGTGCAGGGTGCCAAATTTCTGCCAAACAGAAATCTCATAATTAAAATTCCTCAAGCATACAAGTATTTCACACCATTTTAAAGATACACTTCTTGTTAATCCCACCACAGTGTCCGATTTCAAAAAGGCTCTACAGTGAAAGCACCACAAACGAATATGTTAGGTCACCGCAAAATCACAGAAAAACACAGCCATTTTTCCAGCCAAAGACAGGAGTCACAAAAAGCAGAAATAGAGATAAAATGAATCACTAACCTTTGATGATCTTCATCAGATGACACTCATAGAACTTCATGTTACACAATATATATATGTTTTGTTCAATAAAGTTCATATTTATATCCAAAAACCTCAGTTTACATTGGCGCCATGTTCAGAAATGCCTCCAGAATATCCGAAGAAATTGCAGAGAGCCACATCAAATAACCGAAATATTCATCATAAACTTTGATGAAAGATACATGTTTTACATAGAATTAAAGATACATGTGTTCTTAATGCAACCGCTGTCAGATTTCAAAAAAGGTTTAAGGCAAAAGCACAATATTCAATAATCTGAGAACAGCGTTTAGCCACAAAAGGAAGCCATACAGTTACCCGCCAAATTGTGGAGTCAACAAAAGTTATAAATAGCATTATAAATCTTAACTTACCTTTGCTGATATTCGTCGGAATGCACTCCCAGGACTCCCACAAGAAATGTTTGTTTTGTTCGGTAATGTCCATCATTTATGTCCAAATAGCTATTTTTTTTAGCGTGTTTGGTAAACAAATCCAAAGTCAGGAAGCTCGTTCACTAAAAGCAGACGAAATGTCAAAAACTTCCGTAACAGTCAGTAGAAACAAGTCAAACGATGTATTGAATCAATCTTTAGGATGTTTTTAACATAAATCTTGAATAAAGTTCCAACCGGAGAATTCCATTGTCATCAGAAGTGCGATGGAACAGAGCTCCCTTTCATGTGAATGCGCTTGTCAGAGCATGGTCAGGTCATGGTAGACCTTACTAATTCCCGTCTCCTTCGGCCCCACTTCATAGTAGAAGCATCAGGCAAGGTTCTACAGACTGTTGACATCTAGTGGAAGCCGTAGGAAGTGCAAACTGACCCATATCTCACTGTGTATTCGATAGGTAATTAGTTGAAAACCTACAAACCTCAGATTTCCCACTTCCGGGTTGGATTTTTTTCTCAGGTTTTTGCCTGCCATATGAGTTCTGTTATACTCACAGACATCATTTAAACAGTTTTAGAAACTTCCGAGTGTTTTCTATCCAATACTAATAATAATATGCATATATTAGCAACTGGGACTGAGGAGCAGGCAGTTTACTCTGGGCACCTCTGGGCACCTTTTCATCCAAGCTACTCAATACTGCCCCTGCAGCCACAAGAAGTTAAATATAGACCACATGGATAATTCAGTAAATCAGATTTTTTATATGAATAAAGGCTTTCTAAAGTGCCCAAATTCTGCAATTCAGCACCTCTGCCAACCCTGTATCGTTTCCACGAAGATTTCAACCCACTTAATCCAAAAATGTATCCAAGTTTTTCCATCATTGTAAAGCCCTAGTTATTTTGTTGCTTTGGCAAAGTAAGTCATTTCTGAAGATTATTATTGGTTTCATGTGACAATTGATTCATGCATGTCTGTCTCTCATTTTAATGTCAACAATCTTATGGGAGCTGAACTCTAACTGTATTATGGTGAAACTATACATTTGTTACATTTTTTCTCTCCAATAGAAACATTGAACATTTAATAGTCAAATCATAGTGTAAAGCAAGTGACTGGTTCTAATCTTTTTGGCCATTTTCTGTTGTTTTTTTTATAGAATATTGAGTGGGTCGAGCATAAAACATCAACTGTGTTACCAACAGTTGAAGTCTGGAGTTTACATACAAGCCACTCCTGCGTTGTCTTGGTTGTGTGCTTAGGGTCGATATCTTGTTGGAAGGTGAACCTTTTCCTCAGTGTGAGGTCCTTAGCTCTCTGTACTTTGCTCCGTTAATATTTCCCTCGATCCTGAATCCCAGTTCCTGCCGCTGAAAAGCATCCCCACAGCATGATGCTACCACCACCATGCTACACCGTAGGGATGGTATTGGTCAGGTGATGAGCGGTGCCTGGTTTCCTCCATACGTGACCCTTGGCTTTCAGACCAGAGAATCTTTAAGTGCCTTTTGGCAATCTCCAAGCGTGCTCTCTCTTACTTTAGAGTGGCTTTCGTCTGCCACTCTATCATTAAGGCCTGATTGGTGGAGTCCTTCTGGAAGGTTCTCCCATCTCAACAGAGGAACTCTAGAGCTCTGTCAGAGTGACCATTGGTTCTTGGTCACCTCCCTGATCAAGGTCCTTCTCCCCCGATTGCTCAGTTTGGCCTGGCGGCCAGCTCTAGGAAGAGTCTTGGCGGTTACAAACTTCTTCCATTTAAGAATGATTAAGGCCACTGTCTTCTTGGGGTTCTTTAATGGTACCCTTCCCCAGATCTGTGCCTCAACACAATCCTGTCTCGGAGCTCTTACGAACAATTCCTTCAACCTCATGGCTTGGTTTTTGCTCTGACATGCACTGTCAACTGTGGGACCTTATATAGACAGGTGTATGCCTTTTCAAATCATATCCCTTCAGTTGAATTTACCACAGACGGACAATTGGCCCAGCATCGTCCACGTTAGGGGAGGGTTAGGCCGGCCGGGATGTCCTTCTCCCATCGCACTGTAGCGACTCCTGTGGCAGGCCAGGCGCTGACACGGTCACCAGATGTATGTTGTTTCCTCCGACACAAAATTAATTCTTGTGGATGGGTATAAATTGTATAATAGTAATATTTAAAATGACTAAATCGGGTAATTTTGTATACATTTATTAAAATTTGCATCGGGCCGCTTCTGGGGGGATTCTGGTAAGATGCAGGCAAAGTCGTCTGAATTCCGGTAGACGGAAATGGCCCGATGTACTTGGGCCGATTCTGGGCAGTCATCCATTTTGATTCTGGGCCAAGTCCAGCACCCGATTCCCGGGCCGATTCAATCAGTTCCGGCCCCCGGAAGAGGGCCGCTTCTGGGTCGATTCCTCATTGCTAGCTGGGGCCTTTGTTATAGTAGTCCTAGCGTAGGTAGGAAACAGAAAACAAACATTTGTCACAGCAAAATAACTTCTAAATACCAAGGTTCTCATCTCTTTCATGATGGGTATGGATAATTGTAGCCTACATCATGGAGAGGTTTTTATGCATGTCCAAAGCATGGATAAAATAAGGTAGGCCTGCCTACAATACATAGATAAAAAGTGAATGTCAGCTCACTGTTTTGTTCCTCTCAAACTTGATCTTTTAATAAAGCTTTGGTGATCAAGATTTATTTCCAAGCGGTCTAACAAGCCAAATACTTTATCAAGGGTCTTGACTAGCCTACTTGATTACATTGGAGCAGGACAAAAATAAAACAGCCTTCATTGAGAGGAAGGGATGTTTGGTTTTTAATCAAATAAAACCAAATGGGGGAAAAAAACAGTGTTTTATGTTTCTAAATAGGAACTATACAGGCACCAAATGCACATGTTGTTCCATGTGCAGATGGGCAGTTCCACTAAAACCAGCTTTGGTTGTTCTTAAATATCCCTTCAGTGCTGCCTGAAATTTGCAGTTTGAATCATATTTTTAACGACACATCTGAAATATTTCCACCCCGCCCATCTGAGCGCTAGCAAGCAGGTGATTTATTTCGTTTTTGCATGAAGAAATTGCAAACGTGTATTTGACACAGGCGCCGCCTTAACGCAAGCTGGAAATAGAGCTCTGGTAGGCCGTCATTGTAAATATGAATGTTCTTAATTAACATGCCTAATTAAATGTTAACTAAATAAAAAATACTGGTCCTTCATCTCTAAGATGCACTGCTATATGTACTTACAAAAACTACTGTATTTCCTATAAGTCTGGCTCCAAAAATTGCTGTGTTCAAATCCTGCCTCAAATGAACCCTTCATCTACCTCGCTTCACAGTAAAGCCGCTGGCCTTACAAAAATATTTAGCCCTGCCACTCTTCCGATATTGGATATGTCACCCGCTATTGCTTGTGCCATGGGCCACTGTCAAACTCATTTTGCCCATGGTTATTTTCAGTACAATGAACCACACGATGGCTTTGCGGTGGATGAAGCAGTTCATGAGAGGAATACTGAGGGGTAAATATATGGTGGCCTGAAAGGCTGTGTTTCAGATTAAGAAAAGACAATCTGGGCCCCCGGGAATAAGAGCCACTATGTCCATCTTCTGTAAAGGACATTCTGTGACAAATAAGTATTTGTGTGTAAGCAATTTTGCTGTCCAACAAACTTATCCTGCCTGGCTTTTGCACGTTTTCTCTATCCTATTTGTTGCACACTGTCACTTATGTTCTTGTCTATGTATTATCTTTGTGTCTGTTTGTTGAATGTCTGAATCACTGCTACTTACCCCAAGAGGATAAACAAAATTGTTTGAATGTAATTGAATTCCTTTATGACATTAAGAATACAGTACGTTACATACATTTTTAACAAACTGACACTGCAGGAATTGCACCATAGGGATAGCCCTCTCAGAGAGCTGACATTTGTGGGACTATTCAAGCAGAGTTGGAATGGCGCATTAGGTTGCTAAGAGATGACAAACTGAATTGCTTTTATGGAGGACTGGCTTGACAACACAATATATTTTCATCATGAGCAAAAGCGTTTGGTTTTCTAAATAAAGTTGCAAAGAAAATGTTGTGATGCATTTAAGAAAAACAAGAGACCAGCAAAATGTATACAATTGTTGGGGAAACCATCACACTAATTTATGTGGAAAAATGCATAATACTTCAATGGCTAATTTATTTGAACAGGGGAAAAAACATCACCCCAATTCACTGAGATTACATTACATAGTCCGTTTAAACCAGCATTTCCCAAACGCGGTCCTAGGGGACCAAAGGGGTGCACGTTTTGGTTTTGGCTCTAACACTCCACAGATGATTCAAGTTCATCAAAGCTTGATGATAAGTTGATTACTTGAATCAAATATCAAAACGTGCCCCCCTTGGGGTCCCGAGAACTGAGTTTGGGAACCCTGGTTTAAACAATACTCCAAGCTTCATGCTACTTGTCAAACATAGAGAACTGATACAGTATACTGGCCTTCGGGGTGGGCTTGGGGTGGGATTTGGAGGGTCTGTGGGTGGCTTCTGACCATTTATTTAGATCATTGTTAAGATATTTTGTCCAAATTGGATATTTATTGAATATTACATGAATCCTGTAAATTGCCAAATTGGGTGCAATCGTTAATTTCTAGGAGTTCAAATTATCTTTCAACAAAATTATGTTTCAGGAATGCTAATCTTAGCTGTTTCTAAATACAGAAAGTGTTTAGAATACAGAAAGTGTTTTAAGTGATATTAAGTCAAAACTGTGACTAAGCCACTCAGGAAAATGTAATGTCGTCGTGGTAAGCAACTCCAATGTATATTTGGCCTGTTTTAGGTTATTGTCCAGCTGAATGGTGAATTTGTCTCCCAGTGTCTTTTGGAAAGCAGACTGAACCAGGTTCTCCTGTAGGATTTTGCCTGTGCTTAGATCTATTCAATTTATTTTCGTTCCTAAAAAAAACTCCCTAGTCCTTGCTAACGACAAGAATACCCATAACATGATGCAGCCACCACCATGCTTGAAAATATGAAGAGTGGTACTCAGTGATGTGTTGGATTTAACCCAAACATAACGCTTTGTATTCAGGACATGAAGTTAATTTATTTTCCACATTTTTTGCAGATTTACTGTAGTGACTTATTACAAACAGGATGCATGTTATGGAATATTTTTATTTAACCAGGTAGGCTATTATATACAGGCTTCCTTCTTATTACCCTGTAATTTAGGTTAGTATTGTGGAGTAAGGTCAATGTTGTTGATCCATCCTCAGTTTTCTCCTATCACAGCCATTAAACTCTAAATGTTTTAAAGAAGTCACCATTGGCTTCATGGTGAAATCCCTGAGCGGTTTCCGTCCTCTCCAGAAACTGAGTTAGAAAGGACGGCTGTATCTTCGTAGTGACTGGGTGTATTGATACACCATCCAAAATGTAATTAAACTTCACCATGCTCAAAGGGATATTCAATGTCTTCTTTTTTTACCCATCTACCAATAGGTGCCCTTCTTCACGAGGCATTTGAAAACCTCCCTGGTCTTTGTGGTTGAATCTGTGTTTGAAATTCACTGCTCAGCTGAGTCCATGGAACTTATTATGTGACTTGTGAAGCACATTTTTACTCCTGAACTTATTTAGGCTTGCCATAACAAAGTGGTTGAATACTTATTGACTGAAGACATTTCAGCTTTTCATTTTTCATTAATTTGTAAACATTTCTAAAAACATAATTCCACTTTGACATTATGCCGTATTGTGTGGATGCCAGTGACACAAAATCTCAATTGAATCAATTTTAAATTTAGGCTGTAAAATTATTATTTTTTTAATTCTGAAGGCACTGTATATAATGATCCAACCAGGAATTAGTCTTGGCACCACATGATGGTCACATGGTCAGGATAACCTCAGCGGCCCTAATGTGGAAGTTTCATAAAGCTTCTGCAGTCAATAATACACATTCAACAACTGTGCTTTACTGACCATTATCACAGCGATGTAGGCCTACCCTTTGCGTTTTACCAGGGTTTCTCAATTCATTCCTGAGGCACACACAAAACTGTGGGCACAGTTTTACCCTAGCCCAGTACTAACATCCCCTAATTCAACAAATAAATATATCCCAAATCCCTTGATGAGAGGAATCAGGTGTTTTAGTGCTGGGTTAATACAAAAACGTGCAACCCTTTGTGGTCTCTCAGGAATTAATTGAGAAACACTACTATACAGTGAAACCCCATCTAGAGAACAACCAGTCCATTTCATATATCTATACTTTTATTTCTCTTCAAGGTAGAAGTTCTAATCAGAGGTCCCTGTCATCCGGTATGTAACAATAATTAATTCACTGCGGCTGTGTTCTGGGTAATTTGTTAAGTTTGGCCGGGAGTTCCGACGAAAGAGACTGAAACGCAAGCATGCAGCCATTTAAGTGAAGCCGTATTGAGCCCTAATTTGTCATTTCTCCACCAAATGTGACCATTAGAAGAAATGGATAGCTATTTAATTGTCTGGCTGTGGCTATCCTTCACTGAGCCAGCTGACAGGAGTGTCAGTATTAGCTGAAGCCTTGTTGAATTTCTGCCTCCAGGTTATTTCAGTTTGACATAAAATTGAATTCTTCAGGTTTGTCAAGCTCTCTCTCTAACTCTTAGGATTATATTTAGAAAACTATAAATCATGTGACTAGCATAATAGCCTGTCTAAGGACACCCGTCTCTCTGCCGACTAAAAAGTTTAAGCAGTTTGACGTGGATCTGTTGTTAGCATGTTTGTTTTCTGTTTTGTGGACATGATTGGAGGTCCCTATTTTTCTAATGACTCCACTTGCCAATCAAATAATCAAATAATCAAATACTATAATATTAAATTGGAAACAGCAGGGAAGAACGTAATGTATAATCATGTATTATTTAAAGGGTGCATTGTATTGATGATGTTATATAATATAACATCATATTATATTATATAAAACAATCTGTTTTAACCCACCCAGGGACCACAGATGTAAATATCACACCTCACATTTGTGTTGATGTGTAAATTGGCATGTTGGATAATTCGCACTGTATTCAAATAAGTCGCACGAATAAGAGAAAAAACTGAGTAAATGGCAAACGCATAAAATAACAAGTCTCATGTGTGGCGTTATAAGAACAAAACTATAAGGATATTGGATTATTATTATGTCAGTATTTTAAAAACTGGAGACAAATCGATTGAGGGATTTCTATGTTAATTTGAAGTTAAAAAAAACGTATTGAGTGATTTCTATATTAACTTGAAGTTAAAAAAAACATGTATTGAGTGATTTCTATATTAATTTCAAGTTTTTTAAGGTAATGAGTTTCAGGTCTGTTAAACATGCACTCTATGCATTACTTTGCTTTTGAGCAAATATATTGAATATAATACCTCATTTGAATGTTCTACCAGGTAGAACTCATGTCTTTGTGAAGCTACGAATGCAATCATGACAAACCAGCATGCTCTTAATTATTAAAAAGCACATATTCTTTATTAGCCATAATAATTCTCACTACCATACACCCTCGCAGGGTGGTTCTCTCTCCAACACATTGAACCAATGAGCAGTTCATCATGTGGCCCGATCTGGACAAGGAAATCGTGGCTTGATTAATGGGGTCGATATGGCGCTAACGGGGGGTACTAAAACATGTCATGTTAATCATGGCAACCGCTTGTGGGAGAGATGGTGGAAATTATTTCATTACCATTCGAACAATCTAGCCGCACTGCGTAAAACGCCTCAAGCCCTGCAGCTATGCTGCAGACAGACCTCCCAACGCATAGATGCCACAGACACGAGAGAGAGAGAGAGAGAGAGAGAGAGAGAGAGAATATGTCATCTCAGAGGTGTTTTCAGGAGAGATTGGAAGGGAAATGGCAAGAATAGTATTATGTTAAATTGTATATCCAACACAGAGTTGGGTCAAGGCCTGTAAACTATGCATGTTTTTGTGGAGTTAAAGGTGCCAAATGTGTGTGTGTGTGTGTGTGTGTGTGTGTGTGTGTGTGTGTGTGTGTGTGTGTGTGTGTGTGTGTGTGTGTGTGTGTGTGTGTGTGTGTGTGTGTGTGTGTGTGTGTGTGTCTAGAGAGTTGATCAGGTGAGGTCATGGGTAATATACCCACATTGGAAAAATGTTTTTGTTCATAGGCCGCACCGCATAAATTGCTACCTGTCCAAGCGCTGTTGTATTTGTCACAAGTAATTAATTTCTGTACCATAAAAATGTTAGCCGGCTTGATGGAATAGGTAGGTTCATTAACCCTCTAGCCCAGGCTTTCAGGGCACTTAACAGTGTAATGGTAGTTGGCCCCTCAACCACCGTAAGCAGAATATGCGACAGAATGAAACAGTTTCCTTTGGGATGACTGCTTCACCAGAGGGATAGGCACGGACAAAAAAATGAAAAGGGGAAAAAAATGTTTGCCTGCTAGGGTCTTGGATTCTCTAAATACTTACCATCTCTGATTCTACCCCTGCCCAGGCTGCCCAATGACCACATCTGTAGATGTGTGAACACCCTCTTTTTCCTCTCTTCCCTCCATACCTATGCCCTCCCCTTTTATAAAACAACTCAACGCCACTATTTCCTATCAGCCAGGTCACACATGATAAAAGTCAGCATTTAATGTCCACCCATGTCTGAGGATGTTGGGAGATGATTTGGGAACTGGCCACTAGGGGCAACAGTGCTTTAAGTAGGCTTCGGTTGCAACAAAGGTTGTAAGTTCAAATCCAGCGATAGAAAGTTGTGTTTGATATTTTTAAGCCTATCCCAAACCGTAACCCTTACCTTAACCATTCGGAGTTCATGCCTAAGCTTTAGATTTTGAAGTGAATGCCTGAACTGAACCCTAACCTTAAACATTCAGAGTTAATGCCTAAACTTAACCTTAAACACTTCGAAATTTGATGTTTGGAACAACTTAGAAACTTGACGTTTGAGAAACATGGATGAACGTCTAATTCTGACGTGAGACTGTGAGAGCTGGTAGTTCCCATAGCCTGGAATTGGACATAATCCTTTTTTTCACAGTTTACAGACGTAGGATCTTAATTTGAGCTAGTTTGCTACAGCAGGAATATAATCCTGCAGCAACAGGAAATGTGAATTATTATGTGGATTATAATGAATGGAGATTTGTGTAGGGGTCGCTAAATTTTTCATAAGGGAAAATTAAGTCTGCAATTTCAAAGTGGAAATTACAAACTTCAGAAGACTTTTTAAACCTCAAATACAAGTTTAACATTTCTGCAACAGGATGATCAAATTAAGATCCTTCATCTACATTTCAAATGTACATTTCATAGACTTTCATCTTCTAGGGAACAATGGCGCATTCCATCACACGGCTAGATATGAGAAGCTCAGCCCGAGCGAATGTAAGTGAGCTAAGGAATGAAATAAATAAATGAATATCTGGGAGTGACCCTGAATGGGGATGATATAGGAGCTACTGCAGCGAGCCTCTCTCTCTCGGCGGGGTAATTGTCAGTCGCTGTTCCTCCAGCCCCGTGGCTCTAGACTTCCCCAGCTTTCAGGGACATTATTCACAAAGTGGATGTAGCTCTTAAAAAGAAAAGGCCTCTGGATGTCTTGCGCTGATTGACGGGTGTATGTGCGTAAGTGTGCAGCAGCCTGGGTACCATACCCTCCACCCCCCACGGTGTGCCGTGTGTGGCTCGATCCACTTTGAAGTGCAGCCAGACTACGGCTATCTCCATAAGGGAGACATCAACGCCCTTTTCTCATGAGCAATTAGTTACACAAAGGACTTGAACTCCAGTCTCTTCACAAGTCATGGTGCAGCCCTAAGGCACCTCCAGGGAGTGATTTGAACGCGTCTCCCGCTTCCTAAGCTCTGCTGAAGGGCAGCACAGCCATCCCCTGTGATCTATGGTTACCCATGACAACCATTATTGTTGTTATTATCATAGCCAGATGTGTACAATTAGCACCTTAGTGACTAAGAGGAGATATTCCTAAATTGTGATTTGGCTGGCAGATCACTGCTTGTTGTTCAATCACACTGTTGTTTTTCAGTTGCCTGAGGTGCAGGACGTCAGGCGCTTTGCTTGCAGCTAATCAACACTGTTATTAGTTTTCCTCCATATAGACTTCAATCAGGTTTTCTTGATGTTAACTACTCCTGATGTAGTCATTCTGCTACAATTCATGAAATGTTAATTCTCACCTTTATCAATTGCTTTACTTTGTGAAATCTTAGTTGTATAGTGCTACATCAGTTACCTGTGGATTTTATTAGTAGAAATATTATTCACCCTACTCACTTTGTTATACCTGTTGTCAAGGGAACTAAGTGAATAGTTAAGTGAATAGGGGCAGCAGGTAGCCTAGCGGTTAAGACTGTTGGGCCAGAAACCAAAATATCGCTGGATCGAATCCCCGAGCCAACTAGGTGACAAATCTGTCGATGCGCTCTTGAGCAAGGCACTTAACCCTAATTGCTCTGGATAAGAGTGTCTACAAAAATACTATGTTAAATAAAGGCTGAATAAATAAAGTTATTCCTTCTGACAGGCTGTTCATTTCTTTCAGGGTTTTAGTCTTGTACTTTGACAGCATGGTTCATTGCATAATGTTGTCCAGCGATGAGCAATCTGCATAATCTGTCTGATGGTTTATCAGGAAAACAAAACATGACCTTTAAAACCACCGTCTTTGACTGTTTTGCACCAAAGCATCAGTAAGAAACACAAGTTGACTTCACTTGGCCTCAGCCATACTATCTCTCTGCTAAGAAAATACAAAAACAAGATGAGTAAAACCAGTGGAAATAAAATTGGTCCCATGTGATCCCTGAACTGTATTTTTAATCTACAATGTCAACAAAAAAACATTAATAAACAAACATCATTAGGATATTGTAAGGCAATAACTAAAAAAATACCACCAAATTCTGTCTTTGATTTAGATCTTCTGAATGTTCGATTTTGAACGATTCATGATGGAATGTGTAACTTCAATGAAACGCACATAAACTCTGCAAAAAAATAAACGTCCTCTCACTGTCAACAGCGTTTATTTTCAGCAAACTTAACTTGTGTAAATATTTGTATGAACATAAGATTCAACAACTGAGACATAAACTGAACAAGTTCCACAGACATGTGAGTAACAGAAATTGAACAATGTGTCCCTGAACAAAGGGGGGGTCAAAATCAAAAGTAAGTCAGTATCTGGTGTGGCCACCAGCTGCATTAAGTACTGCAGTGCATCTTCTCCTCATGGACTGCACCAGATTTGCCAGTGCTTGCTGTGAGATGTTATCCCACTCTTCCCCCGAGGCACCTGAAGGTTCCCAGACAGTTCTGGGGGGAATGGCCTTAGCCCTCACCCTCCAATCCAACAGGTCCCAGACGTGCTCAAAGGGATTGAGATCCGGGCTCTTCGCTTGCCATGGCAGAACACTGACATTCCTGTCTCTGTCACGCATAGAACGAGCAGTATGGCTGGTGGCATTGCTGGAGGGTCATGTCAGGATGAGCCTGCAGGAAGGGTGCCACATGAGGGAGGAGGATGTCTTCCCTGTAACACACAGCGTTGAGATTGCCTGCAATGACAACAAGCTCAGTCCAATGATGCTGTGACACACCTCCCCAGACCATTACGGACCCTCCACCTCCAAATCGATCCCGCTCTAGAGTACAGGCCTCGGTGTAACGCTCATTTCTTTGACGATAAACGCGAAACTGACTAACACCCCTGGTGAGACAAAACCGCTGCTCGTCAGTGAAGAGCACTGCCAGTCCTGTCTGGTCCAGCGACGGTGGGTTTGTGCCCATAGGCAACGATGTTGCCGGTGATGTCTGGTGAGGACCTGCCTTACAACAGGCCTACAAGCCCTCAGTCTATTGTGGACAGTCTCAGCACTGATGGAGGGATTGTGCGTTCCTGGCATAACTCGGGCTGTTGTTGTTGCCATCCTGTACCTGTCCCGTAGGTATGATGTTCGGATGTACCGATCCTGTGCAGGTGTTATTACACGTGTTCTACCACTGCGAGGTCGCATACTGGGCAACAGGGACCCTGGGCATCTTTCTTTTGGTGTTTTTAGCGTCAGTAGAAACGCCTCTTTAGTGTCCTATGTTTTCATTACTGTGACCTTAATTGCTTATTTTGTTATTTTGTTCACAATGTTTCTAGCTGGGAGTAACCCATGTATTATTGCCACATAAATATAGAGTCCTTAATTGAAATAATAACAAAGTGTCCTCCCCTCCCCTATTTTGATAAAAAGCTAAGGGATTTGTCAGGAGAAATGTAACCAGTCTCAAGTTCATAGACCGAGCAATGGATGCAAGGACTGACCATTCATGATATCAAAGTATAATTTGAACCATGTTTTGAGGCTATACAGTGTTTGTTTACATTTATGTTCTTTAGAAACATTGAAATAAATGCGCTTGGGGCGATACTTGCGAACATAAGCAAGCATTTAAAGTTTTAAAGGTTCTCACGCACAAAATGCGTATCAGCCAATGAAAAGCGTTGATTTACTTGCATGTTACAGAACGCTAAATTGTAGCTGGTACCACCAGATACTGTATCTACCTCAATTACCTCTTACCCCTGCACATCAACTCGATACTGGGACCCTGTGAATATAGCCAAGTTATCGTTACTCATTGCGTATTTATTCATTGTCTTATTATTTTTTAAATGTTTCTATTATTTCATTTTTTTTTCTCTCTGCATTATTGGGAAGGGCCCGTAAGTAAGCATTTTACTGTTAGTCTACACCTGTTGTTTACGAACCATGTGACAAATAACATTTGATTTGAGTGTGACCACTGGTGTTGGCAAATGCGCTCCAGCTAACAGCTCACAGATACAGTGTGGGTATAGCCTACATCATGGACCAAAAGAGCGAGATTCTTTTTATTTGTCAAACGGCAGCCAAGCATGTCACCAGAATAAGACCCTCAATATTTATTGGAATGGAGCATCAAGCTCATCACCTTGCACTTTCACCACCCTGTGAAGTTCATTATAAATTATTTCATCTGTAGCCTTGTAAACTGCATGCAGTCCGGACGAGATATAGTGGGAGGACCACACAACCTGTCATCGCGTGACTTCAAATTTACTTCGAATTGATGTTTATTAAATCAATATTTGTGCATTAAAGCGTTTCCACTGACATTTCTCAAATTAATTTTACAGACAAAAAATGAACACACCTTATCTCGTGTATTCTGTTGACATTTGGAAAGTTTCCATCAGGCCTGTAATTACATGTTTTATCCAACATGTACTTTATTCGCATAAAAAGGTTGGATTGAAACCTGTTTACTGTGGGGAATTTCTCCCCCCCCCCCCCCCCCCCCCCATTGTGTATAACAATGTTCCTCAACTTCAGATCCTGGAGGGCAAGGAATCATGGAGGTTTCACCAAGTGGCTTTTGAAGAAATTCAAAGGAGAATACATACTAAGTTTTCCATTGTGATATAACTGCTCAGGGTCTTCAATTTTGCCTTTCTTTGATGCTATAACATACAAAGCCATACATGGTTGAATCCTTAACTAGCCAGCTTAAATTTTCAAAGCTTTCCTTATCCTGAAACATGGCTATGCTGAAACATGTGAATGACCACCCTTGAGCTGTAACATTGTTGGTAACATTATTTTCAGTAAAATAAAGAATTCTTCTATCTGTCAGTGATAACCTCAAGTGTCCGAATGTAGCACTTTGCTAGTGTTCAAGGTAGTTGGACTCCCAATCCATACCTATTTGGCACATTTCCACCTTTGGTCATCCAGTAAAATCAATACCAAGGCAGGCTGTGGAAGTGAGCAGGTACAGTAGCTTGATGTCAGGCATATCAAGACTGTCTGAATGGATCGAATTGTTTCGATTTTACTGTAAGTTTCAGTTATGATATTTGAGTATTTTTTATTGATATGCATAATGAGGTAGCTATCTTAGTGGAGTAGCTATCTTTGTTTTTAATCCAGACTTCCCTTCGCATACCATTGGGGGGCACCCGAGTGGCGCAGCGGTCTAAGGCACTGCATCACAGTGCTAGAGGCGTCACTACAGACACCCTGGTTCGAATCCAGGCTGTACCACAACCGGCCGTGATTGGGAGTCTCATAGGGCGGCGCACAATTGACCTAGCGTCGTCCGGTATTGGCCGGTGTAGGCCATCATTGTAAATAAGAATTTGTTCTTAATCATACAACAATAATTACTCATGCACAACATAGTAATAAGCGGAGTGGAGTCTGGCTTCAAGGGTTCTCCAGTAATACTGTACTTTCTTAGCACATTAGTGGATAACATCACTGAGAGTGAGGTAGGTGTGAGATTTGAACATCCAGTATTAGTCTGGCCAGACTACTAGCCGTTCATCTTTCCCTATCAATCAGTCTTCCCAGGGGATTCAGAGAGAGAGAGAGAGAAATGCCTCAGGAAGGAAGGCCCAGTATGTGACCATTATCTGAGTCAGTAATGAATCACCTCAACGGCGGGCCTGTCACTGTCAATGTTTGGCTCTGACATTTCATGTAAAGTTCTCCTCCCCTTGAAATATCATATTGAGGCAGGTGTGGTGACTGTTGTTTTGCCAAAGTGGCTGTCACTTATTGTGCTGGCCACAGCTTTTTGTTTTGCACAACAGCAAAGTTATTTTAATCTATTTCTAATCTGGACATACATAATCTAATAATTATATAATCTGCATGTCAAGACTGAAACTGTAGGTGGTAATGTAAAGCAAATGAAAAATTAGACATTTCATGATTAGTTTTATTTGGTTATATTAGGATGTTATTGACAGATAGATTTGTATTTCTGCACCCTGACACACACATTACACTCACACACACACACACACACACACACACACACACACACACACACACACACACACACACACACACACACACACACACACACACACACACACACACACACACACACACACACAGAGAGAGAGAGAGAGACGTTGGAGCACCTTACCCCTATATTAGTCTACCTATCATCGGTGCAGACATACACCCTTACTCTGTAGCTGGCTGGAGAAACAACAATTCTGTTGATATGGTAAGGGACCACTTGGATAGATACTGCCTGGCAATTGAGAGGAAAGGGATTCGATTTATCTGCTTAAAAAAAGGCTAACTATTCTGTCCTCTGGTTGGGTTGTGTACTGTGATTTCTTGGCTGGGCATACCATTACATAATTTTGTTGCCCGAAAATATCCCAGAGCTTTAAGGAGAGAAAATAATCTCGTAGATTTAAATCAGTGCTAATCCTCATCCTAGCTCTCACATCATTCCCAATGACGGTTCCGCTATCTTCATTATAGAGATCGTCATAGAAATGAGTCTCTGCAAATGGAGCGACTTATACTGAGTCGTGTTCATTAGAACACATTTTTCAACAGAACATGAAGGTTTCTCATTAGACAAGTCCAGGTGGTCCCTCCCTTTTTTAAATCCCTTTTCTTCCATTTGGTGCCTAATAAACATGTATTGCTCAGCCTAATGTCAGAGAGTTTGTTATGGTTCTTGTCTCAACGGAACCAAGGACAGTAAGTGACCGGACAGCATCTAAACTAGACAGCTGTAAACTAAGTATTCTTCCCTAATGTGATTCCCTGTGTCTAATTGCGTTCCAATGAAATGTGAAACAAATGTAAATCAGTAAATGAGACCCTGTTGAATTACATAAGCGAGGAAAGGATTAGCGTTTTCGCCAATGTCCAAGAAAAAGGGAGTGCCACACATGAAAACAGTTTAAATAACAATGGAATATATTGGTGTGGAAGGCTACCTTGGAACTTGATCACCAGTCTGCTCTACCAAGCAAAAAGGCAGTACTGATCATAGCGTGGAACTGAGAAAAATGTATTTTATTTACCTTGGTTTCACAGTAACTTTATGCAGTTACTGCTAACATGACCCCCATTTTCTCCAAAACACAATAGAGGCAGGATACTTGTCCACATTATTAAGCATGTATTTAATTGAGCAAAAATGACATTAACACTTTTTTGACCAAATGAGCAGTTACTGCCTGTTTGCTTGGTAGGGCAGCAGTGACTAATGAATGTTTAGTATGTCTGCCTTAACCATTAATTCAGTGTTAGCCTATTAGCATAAAATCGCTATAAGCTGAGATCCACTACTAATGACAAAACAAGTATGTGGATGATTATATACATTTCTAAATACTTATATGTTACTCATACAGTATAAGTACACATACCACTTCAAGCTGCTCACCAAAGAAGAAGTAGGAACGATTTCCTGCTAATGCCCAAAGGATTCATTATTTTTCTATTGGCTCAGCTTGGCATTAAACAGCTTTGATTTATACGTGTATCCGGCAGACTGGACCCAGTTCAAGGACATCAAATCGAAGAGAAAAGAGCTTCATCTTTCTCAAACCGTACCTGAGAGGTGAACTAGCTGGCTCTGCCGTCTAAACATCCCAGACAAAAAATCACCAGGCCTCTTCTCTGTATCGCAGTGTGATATGAGGCAGGATTTAGAGGTTGGGTTCGAATGAATTAATCCTGTTGACACTGATTCATTGGGAATCTGACTCAGATATACCTCCACCTCTGAAGAGCATGACAAGTGAAAGAATAAAACCAAAACTAACCAGCTATTAGATTGTAACATGCTAATGTGACACTCCATTAGCCATTACAGGATAGGTATTGTTTTGAAAATTTTAGAAGATACATTTTTTGCCAAGTTAAGGTTGGTCTAAAATGTCCGTGCTACGCCAAACAGTACCTATCCTGTAATGGCTAATGGAGCATGCACGCAACATTTTTTCGATTGAGCGCTAATGGCCAAGTATATTATTTTGTAGCCTCCAAATGGACCACAGAGTGCCATTTCAGTCTCACTGGGCATGATGCCTCATGCCTCTGTCACTATACATTCATATACAAACCAATGACTCACTGCAATTTTAAGTCATTAGACAGATTACTCTAATGCAATCAGCTATTTCCCTGCATTTCAACACGTTTTGTCATGGTGCTAAGAGCAAATGTTGCTGTTTTAAAGCTAATTTCTAGCAAGTCAACACTTTTTTTCCCCCCATATCACCTCCAGCTTACCGGACACCCTAGACCCACTTCAATTTGCATACCATCCCAATAGATCCACAGATGATGCAATCACCATTGCATTACACAGTGCCCTATCCCATCTGGACAAGAGGAATGCCTACGTAAGAATGCTGTTCATTGACTATAGCTCAGCCTTCAACAGAATAGTACCCTCATCATAGCTCATCATTAAGCTCGGAGCCCTGGGTCTGAACTCAGCCCTGTGCAACTTGGTCCTGGACTACCTGACAGGCCGCGCCCAGGTGGTTAAGGTAGGAAACAACACCGCCACTATGCTGATCCTCAACATAGGGGCCCGGCAAGGGTGCATGCTCAGCCCCCACCCTTACTCCCTGTTCACCCATGACTGCGTGGCCAAACACACCTCCAACTCAATCATCAAGTTTGCAGATGACACTACAGTAGTAGTGCCTACAGGGAGGAGGTGAGGGCCCTGACGGAGTGGTGCCAGGAAAATAACTTCAGGAGTTAACAGAGAGAGCACGCTCCTATTCACATCGATGGGACTGCATTGGAGAAGGTGAAAGGCTTCTAGTTCCTCAGCGTACACATCACTGACAATCTAAAATGGTCCACCTACACAGGCAGTGTGGTGAAGGCGTCACAGCAGCGCCTCTTCAACCTCAGGAGGCTGAGTAAATTAGTCAATCACAAACTTTTACAGATGTACAATTGAGAGCATCCAGTCAGGCTGTATCACTGCCTGGTACGGCAACTGCACCACCCGCAATCACAGGGCTCTCTAGAGGGTAGAGCGGTCTGCCCAACACATCGCCAGGAGCACACTGCCTGCCCTCCAGGACACCTAAAGCACCCGACGTCACAGGAAGGCCAAAAAGATCATCAAGGACAACAACCACCCGAGCCACAGCCTGTTCACCCCGCTATCATCCAGAAGGCGAGGTCAGTACAGGTGCATCAAAGCTCAGACCAAGAGACTGAAAAACAGCTTCTATCTCAAGGCCATCAGACTGTTAAATAGCCATCACTAGCCGGCTACCACCTGGTTACGCCCTGCACCTTAGAGGCTGCTGCCCTATGTACATATACATGGAATCACTGGTCACTTTAAATGGAACACTAGTCACTTTAATAATGTTTCCATACTGTTTTACTCATTTCATACGTATATACTGTATTCTACTGTATTTTAGTCAATGCCACTCAGACATTGCTCGTCCTAACAGTCATACATTTCTTAACTCCAGTATTTTACTTTTAGATTTGTGTGTATTGTTAGATACTACTGCACTGTTGGAACTAGGAACACAAGCATTTCGCTACACCCACAATAACATCTCCTAAATATGTGTATGTGACCCAAGAATTTGATTTGATTACATTTTTTTGCCATGGGGCAGGTAATGTTTTATAGCTCATCTCATGCTTTTGTTCACATTTTGCCATGAGGCTGAGAGAAAACGTAGCAGTTTTAAAGCTAATTTCCTGCAATTTACATGTTATGCTATCTGTCAACCCCCTCCCAAAAAAACGAAATATGGTGGAAGACCCCCTGGGAATGTGTGTTCTAGTTTTGATAACAGTAGTTGATCCAGATGTGTTAGTGCTTGGCTAAAACAAAAATGTGCAGCCTTTGAATGACTTGAGAAAAATGACTATTTTAGGTAGAATATCATTGCCCACGAAAAACACTATACCCTAATACACAGACTATCATTAGCACAATATTGACAACATCCTCTCTCCAGAGCATTCGAGAGTCTGAATGATTAAGTAAACAAACCAATATGAAGGAGTTATATTTTCTAACTTCCTCAGGATGCATCCAGACTACACTGATATGCGACAGAGCTGGATGCCAAAGCAGAAAACTAGGTTATATTTTTTTGTTGGCAGTTTATGAAAGAATTCCCACAAAGCAAATCCACAATCATTTAATTACCTTTAAGGTGGTCTATGGGGAGGCCCATTTAATTGAAGTTAGAGTATGAATACTAAAAAAGGTGGCATAAATTTCCATTAAAGGGATAGCTCACCCAAATTACAAAATGACACATTGGTTTCCTTACCCTGTAAGCAGTTTATGTACAAGGTATGAAAGAAATCCACGTTTTGGTTTATTTCCCTGGCAGAGTCTGGCACTGTTTCCCAATGCTAACATTTTAGCATGTGTGGAACAAATCCAATTCAAGTCATGGGACTGATATTAGCATTTTTTTGTGCAGCACATGTTCAAATCCTTAATAAGTGACGTTGGTGAACTTCACAATACATTTGAGATACTTTCGGATGATTTGGACATGATACGCAAACAAATATAATATCGGTACCATGACTTGAATGGGATTTGTTCCACAAATGCTAAAATATTAGCCCATAGATTGCGTACAGTGTAAGGAAACCAATATGTCATTTTGCAATTTCAGTGAACTCTCTTTAAAAGAAACTTAGTGGGACATGCATAACTATATAAAAAATAGACAGATGACTGCTTAGATGATAGACTAATTGTCACGCTCTGACCTTAGTTTACTTTTTATGTCTCTATTTATGTTTGGTCAGGGTGTGAGTTGGGGTGGGCATTCTATGTTTTGTTCTAGGTTTTGTATTTCTGTGTTTGGCCTGGTATGGTTCCCAATCAGAGGCAGCTGTCAATCGTTGTCTCTCATTGAGAACCATATTTAGGCAGCCTGTTTTTGATTGTTTTCTGTTTTGTGTGTATACCTTACAGAACTGTTTCTTTCGTTCTCTCTCTTTGTTGTTTTTGTCGTTTCAGTGTTCAGTTTATTTTATAACATTAAACATGAACACTTACCACGCTGCACCTTGGTCCTCTTCTCCTTCTCCCAACGACGTTCGTTACACTAATAGACTAGATGATACGATAGCAGCAGAGGACTTGATTTAATACATTACAGATCGTCCCTCTGGGGTTTGTATAGTACAGTACATATACTGTACATCTTACTACAGGTTAATGGAGACAGAGTTCTGCCATCAGACAGATAAAAGGCCCTGCGTCACAGAATCTGACTGTGGATTTGCTTCAAAAGGTTGAAAACATCAGATTCAATTTCCTTCTAAATGGATGGAGGGCATACGTAATGTTCTTGACGTCAAGATATTAAGTTATTTTGTAAATGAGGATCCTGAACTAGAAGTCATCGGATCTACTTTTTCCTCTGATGTCTATGTTTTGCGAGGTTACCTTTCCGAGAGACGTTGATTTCCCGTCCATTGTCGATTTGTTGCGTTGAATTAGTACCATGACAGACCATTTTGGTTCAGCCATGTATGAAGTCACAGAAATGGAATGTTGTCAAAGGCTCAAAAACTTGTCTTGGTTAGTATAGTCTGGAATGAGAAGAGCACGTCCATCCTGGAAATCGTTTATAAATGAATACAAGGCATGTTGAATTGAAAAAATGGCTCCCTGTGAACTTCAGTGCTATCACTTCAGGTTAAAGCGGCGAAAGACTTCTGACTGGGAGCCATACCTCATGTGTACACTTTCAGACAACACCGGCGGAGGGATGACACCAATAATGCCGAGAAGAGCAAAAGGTATTGCACTGCAATGATGGAGAGTCCATGGAATTTTCATAGCCTAGGTAAGGTGAACCAATACACTATGGATCCCTATTAAATCAAACTCATAAACAGGGTTTCAATGATAAACCAAAACATCTTTTCTCCTGCACTGCACAAATGCATGTTTGGATCCACATACTGTACTCAACAAGACGTGCATAGTGTGAAACAAACTAAACAGGTTATGTTTCCTGAAAGCCTCGTAGCTAAATTGGTACTTTATTTCTCTCGACAACCCAGCCACAAGAGAGTAACAATTGTAAAATCATTGTTTGAAGGCCCGTACTCTGTGCGTGAACACACTAAATTCTTCAAATGAAGCACTTTGGTGTTCTATGGTTCGGGTGGTTCTGTGTCTTTAAGATAAAGTACTGCAATAGATAAAAAGCTTTCAGGAGACGCATTTAAATTGATATGACTTGTGTTATATAAAGGCTTTTATCTATTATATTAGGGTTACAGTATTTTTTCTCTCGCTTGTATGACATACACTGAGTATATAAAACATTAGGAACACCTGCTCTTTCCATTACATACAGTAGACTGACCAGGTGAAAGCTATGATCCCTTATTGATGCCACCGGTTATATCCACTTCAATCAGTGTAGTGGAAGGGGAGGAAACAGGTTAAAAATAATAATTGTTAAGCCCTGAGACATGGATTGTGTATGTGTGCCATTCAGACAAAATATGAACTGCCTTTGAACCAGGTAAGACAAAGCAAAGTTCAAAAGTCTGATAATTACAACTATTATTTGAACCACTTAAGACTAAAGATACTAAAGGTTATAGTATTCAGTATAATTCACATATTCAGTAGCGGAGCATGGGTAAAATCAATGGGGACGTCAAGCCAGGGAAAAAAGCCATTTTACAACGTATGCGTCACTGGCGTGCATTCATGAATGCCAAGGGAAGCCAGGCTTTCCCAAAAATGGTATCAATAAAAAATACTTTCCCACTCTGTATTTCATAATTGTCCTTCGATTCGCAAGTGGCTGAATGTATCTTACCGGAAAAAAACATCAGTGAGCGAAACAGTGTCCCTCTGTCTCAGTAGGTGTAGCCCATCTATCTGATGCTGACTGATCAAAAAGACATTGTTGCCGCCCACAGCATTGAATTCAATAGCAAGGGAATTATTCACCAATGGCAAGAGCTAGCCACTGGAGAACAACGACACAACGAGCTGCATTAAGGGAGGCCAAACGCTCGCTGGCTTCCCTTGCTATTGAATTCAATCCTATGGGCGGCAACAACGTCATATTCTTTTTGACCAGACAGCATCATATGGATGGGCTACACCTACTGAAACAGAGTGGTGCTGTTTCGCTCACTGTGATGCTTTCACTGATGAGATGGAGTACATTCAGTCACTTGCGAATTGAAGGATAATTATGAAACGCAGAGGTGAAATATCAACTATTTTATTATTATTATTATTATTATTAGTATGTATTTTTTATTTATCCGGGAAGCCTGGATTCCCTTGGCATCCATGAATACACTGGTATAACTGCTGTTACAATTGACATTTGCTCAAGTTGATACGTCGTGAATAAAATCAACTATATTACAAACTGGTTTTTCCTTCGCCCCTCACCCGTCTCCATGACAGTTAAATGTCCTGAACAAGGCTTCATTTGGACCATGCTCTATCTATGTGGCATTAGATCTTGCGAGGTCACCGACGGTGCATTGGTAATTTAGTCTAGCGGACAGCTATCTGAACTTGTGGGAAGCCTGGTCAAATTACCGACCGGGGTGGGGTCCATCGATCATCAGTTATCATATTAAAAACGGCCAACATTTGCCTCCATTCTATGGCAAAATGTGTAGAATATCAGGAGATTAGATGTAAAACTGCAACAACAAAAAAATCTGCCCCATGGCAATTTTTGAGGGAAATTCCCTGAAATAAGTCATGGGGGGGGGGGGGGGGGGTGCAGTGAGCAGCTTGTATTGACTGCTTGCCTGGAGAGGCAAGGAGCAGATACACAAACACGTAACCGTGTACATTACACAAACCGTCTACACTACACCTATTTCACTGAAGCAGTCAATGCCAAAGGCAGCTTGCCACCCTTCTAATAGCAGTCTTGTTGTATAAACTGCTATAAATTGATATTCTGTTGACAGCTGCTGCCACTGGATGGCTCTGTGGAGAGGACATGGAACATAAGGGAGGACTATTCCAGGGTGATTTTCAGAATTGTTACTCTGTGATGTTATGATAAAGCTATTTGTCAGTGTTCAGATGCCTAGTTATCAAATAGTGTTGAGTTCCTAACAATGCCTCCTACAGACAATGATTGTAGAGTGTTATATAAGAGGTGTACGAATGAAGAGTTTCATTCCAAAATGCTATATAACCATTTTCAGAAATGTTGGTCAATTAGCTTTTATTGAAATTATGAAAGAGATTGATGTGTTTTTTCACTATCTAACCATTGGATGGAGTTGTTCAATGACAGATGTATTTGTTTAAAATCTATTAATTGATGGTTTCATTTCAGAGTAAAAGCTATCTATCCACCTCACTTAGAGAAATATGTAGTACTGCTAGGTTGTAGAGTCAAAATTTAAATAACTGCATTTTTAATAAAGAAATGCATAAATTATACATTTGTAACATCAATATGATATATATTTTTTTCTAAATTAAATACAGTAATATGATATATATATGTAAAACATTGACATTTTAGTCATTATATCAGATGCTCTCATCCAGAGGGACTTACATTAAGTACATTCATCTTAATATAGCTAGGTGAGACAACCACATATCACAGTAAAATATATAGAATAAACATTCCTTTCCTGCCAAACAATGGATATATAGTGTTTTGTAAAACAACACATTTTCATACTCATCAAAATTCTATTTATAAAAAAATCTGAGAACAGTAATATTTTACACACACATGAAGGTATCCATAAGCAATCGTTTATGACAAAAAAAACACGTGAATAATTGGTGGATATAGCATTTTTGAAATTAACTCTTCAAATATCCCTTTTATTCAATATCAAAAGGAAAACAGGTGTGTAGCAATTCAGACACTAAAATACTCAAGTCATCCATTGATCAAATAGTCAGAGATGATCATAAATGCAGAGGGCAGTTCATCTTCCTGAATAAACTGTTGTGGTTCAAATTCAATCAAATGTATTTAAAGCCCTTTTTACATCAGCAGGTGTCAAAGTGCTTATACAGAAACCCAGCCTAAAACACCAAAGAGCAAGCAATGCAGATGTAGAAGCACAGTGGCTAGGAAAAACTCCCTAGAAAGGCAGGAACCTAGGAAGAAACCTAGAGAGGAACCAGGGTATGTGGGGTGGCCAGTCCGGGGTCGAGAGACACTTTGGCACCCCTGAACAGGGCCAACCAGGCAGGATATAACCCCACCAACTTTGCCAAAGCACAGCCCCCACATCACTAGAGGGATATCAATAGACCACCAACTTATTACCTACCCTGAGACAAGGCTGCGTATATCCCACAAATATATCCTCCCCTGCACGAGCCGAGGGGGCACAAGACCGGACAGAAAGATCACGTTAGTGACTCAACCCACTCAAATCGAGTATAGCACAAAAAAAGCCTGGCATGATGTGACACACCCCTCCTAGGGATGGCATGGAAGAGCTCTAGTAAGCCTGGGACTCAGCCCCCGCAACAGGGTCAGAGGCAGAGAATCCCATCGGAGAGAGGGGACCGTCCAGGCAGAGACAACTAGAGCGGATCCTCATTGCAGTGCCTTGGCGTTCACCTTCTCACCCCTGGGCCAGACTACACTCAATCATAGGACCTACTGAAGAGATGAGTCTTCAATAAAGACTTAAAGGTCAAGACCGAGTCTGCTTCTCTCACATGGATAGGCAGACCATTCAATAAAAATGGAGCTCTATAGGAGAAAGCCCTGCCTCTAGCTGTTTGCTTAGAAATTCTAGTGACAATAAGGAGGCCTGGTTCTTGTGAACGTAGTGTACGTGTCGGTATGTACGGCAGGACCAAATCAGAGAGATGGGTAGGAGCAAGTACATGTAATGCTTTTTAGGTTAGTAGTAAAACCTTGAAATCAGCCCTAGCCTTAACAGGAAGCCAGTGTAGAGGCTAGCACTGGAGTAATATTATCAAATTAGCTTGTTCTAGTTAAGATTCTAGGAGCAATATTTAGCACTAACTTAAGTTAATTTAGTGTTTTATCCAGGTAGCCAGATAGTAGAGCATTGCGTTAGTATATTCTAGAAGTGACAAAAGCATGGATTAGCTTTTCTGCATCATTTTTGGACAAAATGTTTCTGATTTTTGCAATGTTATGAAGATGGAAAAAATATTATTTGAAATTTTCTTGATATGTTTGTCAAAAGAGAGATCAGGGTCCAGAGTAACGCCGAGGTCCTTCACAGTTATATTTGAGATGACTGTACAACCATCAAGATTAATTGTCAGATCTAACAGCAGATCTCTTTGTTTCTTGGGACCTAGAATTAGCATCTCTGTTTTGTCCGAGTTTAAAAGTAAAACGTTTGCCGCCATCTATTCCTTATGCCTAAAACACAGGCTTCCAGGGTAGGCAATTTTGGGGCTTCACCATGTTTCATCGAAATGTACAGCTGTGTGTCGTCCACATAGCATTGAAAGTTGATATTGTGTTTCCGAATGACATCACCAAGAGGTATAATATATAGTGAAAACAATAGTGGTCCAAAAACGAAACCTTGAGGAACACCAACACTGACAATTGATTTGGCAGAGGTCAAACCATCCACAGAGATGAACTGATATATTTCAGACAGATAAGATCTTACCCAGGCAAGAACTTGTCCGTGTAGACCAATTAGGGTTTCCAATCTCTCCAAAAGTATATGGTGTTTGATGGTGTCAAAAGCAGCACTAAGGTCAAGGAGTACGAGGACAGATGCAGAGCCCTGGTCTCACACCTTTAAAAGGCAATTGACCACCTTCACGAGTGCAGTCTCAGTACTATGGTGTCTAAAACCAGACTGAAGTGTTTCGTATACATTATGTGTCTTCAGGAAGTTCTTTCAGTAGTTTAGTTGGAATAGGGTACAGTAGGCAGCTGGAAGATTAGAGGCCATGATTATTTTCATCATTGTGTCAAGAGATATAGTACTAAAACACTTGAGTGTCTCAATTGATCCGAGGTCCTGGCAGTTCTGAGCAGACTCAGGACAACTGAGATTTGGAGAAATACGCAGATTTAAAGAGGAGTCTAATTTGTTTTCTACTGATCATGATCTTTCATCACTGCTGAAGTAAAGGCCATCCTCTTGGAGAATGCTGTTTTTTAGTCAGCTTTGCAACAGATTAAAAAATAAACGTTGGATTGTTCTTATTCTCATCAATTAGAATGGAAAAGTAGACTGATCGAACAGCAGTGAGGGCTCTTCGATATTGCACGGTACTGTGTTTCCAAGCCAGTCGAAAGACTTCCAGTTTGGTGGAGCGCCATTTCCATTCCAATTTTCTTCAAGCTTGCTTCAGAGCTCGGGTATTTTCTGTACACCAGGGAGTTAATTTCTTGTGACAAATGTTTTTAGTTTTTAGGGGTGAAACTACATCTAGGGTATTATGCAATGTTACATTTAGATCCTCAGGTGGTAAACTGATTTTTGTACTCCAAAATCTTTGGGTAGGTGGAGGGAGTCTGGAAGAGCATCTAGGAATCTTTGGGTTGTCCGAGAATTTATAGCTCGGCTTTTGATAATCCTTAGTTGTGGTCTGAGCAGATTATTTGTTGCGATTGCAAACGTAATAAGATCGTGGTCCGATAGTCCAGGATTATGAGGAAAAACATTACCTCCACAATATTTAATCCACTGGAAAAAAACTAGGTCCAGTGTATGACTGTGGCAATGCGTATGTCCTGAGACATGTTGGACAAAACCCACTGAGTTGGTGATGGCTCCAAAAACCTTTTGGAGT
Organism: Salvelinus fontinalis; assembly: GCF_029448725.1. NCBI lineage: Eukaryota > Metazoa > Chordata > Actinopteri > Salmoniformes > Salmonidae > Salvelinus > Salvelinus fontinalis. The sequence goes on along the minus strand of NC_074700.1, from coordinate 14,892,574 downwards.
GGGTCTGTGGACATTTACATGTGAATATTGAAGTCACCAACATTTTGAATATTATCTGCCATGACTACAAGGTCCGATAGGAATTCTGGGAACTCAGTGAGGAACGCTTTATACGGCCCAAGAGGCTTGTAAACAGTAGCTATAAAAACTGATTGAGTAGAGTGCATGACTATAAACTCCAAATAAAAAAAAATCTGTCATTTTTTCATAATAATTGTTTTCTGTCGTGAATGTTCGCAACATCTCCGCCTAACCAGGAGGAGAGGCCTCATTTAACACAGTAAATTCCTCAGGCTTGAGCCATTTTCCAGTCAGGCCAATTACATCAAGGTTATGATCAGTGGTTAGTTCATTGACAATGACTGCCTTGGAAGTAAGGGACCTAACTATAAGTAGTCCTATTTTGAGATGTGAGATATTATCAAATTCTCTTTCAATAATGACAGGAATGGAGGAGGTCTTTGCTGCTGAAGTACACTTGGACTGCTTTCTGAGTCGTTCAGCTTGAATGAATGACTCCCAGATGATATTTTGATGCCCAAGTATGAGAACCAGGGAAGTGACAGATAAACAGATGATCAATCTGTTGTCTTCCAAGACAAAATCAACAACCATTACAATATCTATTATAGATTGATACAAAGTGCATATTGCTGATTGAGTATATACATTAATTTTACACTCTGTGAAGTAAATAAATTGATCCACCAGAGAGAGATATTTGAAAAGAAAACTTCAGAGAACAGATTGTCCTGAATCTAGAAATGTAAATATTTCAGGGAGTGTCAAATAAAGTATATACTCAAGTCATCAATGTGCACTTTGTATCGATCTAAAATAGATATTGTTATGGTTGTTGATAACACTGTCAGGCATCATATATTCTTATTGACACTTAATGACAGGTAAAGCTCTTTACGTATGTAAAAGTCAATGCAAAAATGACAATTTGTTGTTGGATAAAATTATGTATGCATAATTCAATCGGATAATTTACAACATGTACCAGTCATTCATTTAAAAAACGTTGATTCATATTATATCATATAAAGTACGTGTGAATACAGCAAAAATTCAAGCCAAAATTTGCCATAAACAATTAGCAACTAAGTGTTCATAGTGTACCTTTAATTAAAAAAACAAAATGTTGCATACGCTTACATTTTACACTACCCCCAATGCATTACCTCAAGGTGCAATACCACCACACAGAAATGTGGCAGTGGCAGCACACAAGCATGAGGAGCATCAGTTCATTTCACTGTTTGTGTTTTAGCCTTAGTTCTACTTTCTCCCAAGTTGAAGAGACAATACTGGCTTCATATTTATTGGAGACATGGCCTGCCTCTTTCACAGAGAGCTGTTATTGAACAGATCCTGGTTGTCAGGGAGGGCCAAAACCCTCTCCTGTGCACCAGCTAACTGACACTGTGAGGTGATTACTGATGAGGTGCAGGAAGTGTGTCCCTTTGTGCCTGGATGTGTGGTGCTTCAACGGGTAGTCGGGTACAAACCCAGTGGCTTTTCAGTCGAACAGAATTCAAAAGAAATCGCTTGCTTTTCTAGCCTATGCCATTATGTGTCAAAATTCCCCCTTTCTTTTCAGTGTGCAAGGAGCAAGACTGTCACAGTAAGCCTAGCTTTTAGATCAATAGAAAAATGCTACAAAGTATGCTTTTCAGACAGTCAATATGAATGTTGCAGTGTATCCTTAAGAATTCTTTTTGAACTTCCAACTAGTGGCACTTTCCTGACCTTATTCCTAAAAGTGTGTGTCCATTTGTTAATGAGGCATATCATGTTGACAGGTTGCATAATGCATGTGTAGGAATCAGACAGTGGACAAGCTGTCTAGCTACAGCAGTGTTAGCCTCAGTTTTTGGTTTATATTTGAGGTTAAGCATAAGTAATTGCATAATAAAAACATGTAAATTAATAAATAAATAAGAAGCTACTGAGTGGGAATCCTTCAATAACTGGATATTATGTTAAAACTAATTAAAAACGAGATGGTTCGAACCCTGAATGATGATTGGCTGACAGCCTTGTCATATCAGACTGTATACCACTGGTATGACAAAACATTTATACTTACTGCTAGAATTACGTTGATAACCAGTTTATAACAGCAATAAGGCAACTCCACGTTGCGTCGTGCGAAATAACAGCCCTTATCCGTGGTATATTGGCCATATACCATACCGCCTCGGGCCTTATTGCTTAAATATACACCTCTTTGTATAAACACAGTTTCTACCTAATGAAATGGTTCTGCTCCTTTAAAAAACAGATTATCTACATTTTTAACATCCAAATAACTTCAAGGACGCACTCATATCTTTGACTATTCTCTGTTGGCTTGAAGAACACCTTGATATTGAGATGTGTGATGATTGGTATTATGTAAAGTAACAGAGCTTTGTCTAGCTTTTTCACATTTTGGCGTGCTACATGTTTTAATTTGCATTTCAACATAGCTGGGGTAATGATTTGAGGGAACTAGAGAGATGGAAAGAGATTTGGAAAAATAAAGAATGATACATTTTCTTCTATATGTCAAGGGTCCGAATAGCACAACCTGTCTCAAATTGACCAGGCTATATAACCTTACACAAAACATATTCACCTAAACCTAATGTGCAGTGTAGAGCAAGGTAGAGGATAAGAATGATAGAAAGAGTAGGCTTTCCCTTTTCTTTCTTTCTCTACATGCAAGCCTACGGTCTCATATTTGACACAATCCAAGATAATTTCCACATTCATTAAAAATGAATAATTCACACCATAGTCTAATATAAGTCTATTCATGGTTACATTTTCAACATTTCCTACCACACTCCAAAGGATTTCCAATTGAAATGAATACAATTAAAGGTGAAAATTACAAGGACACGCTATCAATTAATAATTTCACTGCATTGTTCAAACGTTGCTATTTAGCCTTGCAGATTACTCATTCCGCAAAACCCTGAACTGAAAAATATGGCACAATTAATATTCTAACACACCTGGCACATCATATTTGAATGCCCTTCATTGAACGTTGAATGGCATTGAAAGTTTGACAAAATTTCACAGTTTGCCATTTGCCATCCATTGTGGATTCATATGAAAATCCCCCAGTGCCTTAGCAATGATTAGATGAAAATGAAAAATACTCACAGTATGACAAATAAATATCATACGATCTCATTTTATTTAACATTATGCTAAACTATGCATTCTGCCCTGGATATTAAAGGAGATTATCAAATATTTTAAGGGGGCACCGTTCATTTCGGTACAATATCCGATTTAGACGTCAAATATTTTGACAGGAGGAAATGCGAGTTTGTGGTCCCGGGGGATATTATGCAACTTGAGCCTCAGATTTCCCAGAGTGCAACTCTCCTCTTTTCCGAGAGGAAAATTAAATCCAGACTTAAGCAGGCTGCTGAGTGATCCAATTACAAGACATGGCACGGTATGACTTCATCCTCTGTAATAGACTGTGCAGCATGCTAGCATTGGCATCCAGGCATCTCAAGCCCCTGTCACGAAACCAGATGTAGCGGTAGACATTTTTACGTTTTAATTTACATTCAGTCATTTAGCAGACGCTCTTATCCAGAGCGACTTACAGGAAGGAGCAAGTAGGGTAAAGTGCCTGGCTCAAGGACACATCAACAGATTTATCACCTAGTCGGCTCGGGAAATCGAACCAGCAACCTTTTAGCGATAATGATCCCTTCAGGAGATCTCATTAAGTCCTGGGGTTGCAGGTGTCGACAATCAACAATGCTCCGTGGAGAGTTACATGAAATGTATAATCTTTGTTATCAGTCTGTGTGTGTTTGGAGTAAATATTAACATTTGTTGATATGTGCAGTGGCACATGGGTGGTATCCATTTCTATTATGACAGAGGGATATCTTTGCTGTTGGGGTACACTCCTAGAAAAAAATGTGCTACCTAGAACCAAATAGGGTTATTTGGCTGTCGCCATAGGATAACTTTTTGAAGAACCCATTTTGGTTCAAGTTAAAACCCTTTTGGGTTCGAGGTAGAACCCCTTTGGGTTCCATGTAGAACCCTTTTTCCGCAGAGAGTTCTACATAGAACCCAAAAGAGTTGTACCTATAACTAGAAAGGGTTATCCTATGGGGACAGTCACAAAACCTTTTTGGAATCCTTTTTCCAAGAGTGTAGCTTTCTTGATTTAAGAATTACTCACCATTTGGTGAGGGTGTTAGGCACTTTGACTGTACTGGAAAAGGCAATAGATCTTGAGGGAAGATTGTACCAATAATGATGAAAAGTAAATCTTTGGAGTGTCAAAGACAATACTAATGATGCCTACACACAGCTTGCATCATCACGTTGCCGTACAGGAAAGTTAAGCTATTGTCGAAATCCATGCTCCACATTTTCACAGTCGAGATCACGCAAAAACATGGAAGAGAGACACATTTTGTAAATGTGCCTGGGTACCCTATGATATTCGATACAACTTCGGATGTACAGTGCTTTCAGAAAGTATTCAGACCGCTCGACTTGTTCCACATTTTGGTACGTTACAGACTTATTCTAATATCGATTCATTAGTAAAAAAAACCTGAAATATCATATTTACATAAGTATTCTGACCCTTTACTCAGTACTTTGTTGAAGCACCTTTGGCAGTGATTACAGCCTCGACTCTTCTGGGGTATGACGCTCCAAGCTTGGCACATACAGTACCAGTCAAAAGTTGACACACCTACTCATTCAATGGTTTTTCTTTATTTTTACTATTTTCTACATTGTAGAATAATATTGAAGACATCAAAACTATGAAAAAATGCATATGGAATGACGAGGTAACCAATAAAGTGTTAAACAAATCAAAATGTATTTTATATTTGAGATTCTTCAAAATAGCCACACTTTGCCTTTATGACAGCTTTGCACACTCTTGGTATTCTCTCAACCAGCTACATGAGGTAGTCACCTGGAATGCATTTCAATTAACAGGTGTACCTTGTTAACAGTTAATTTGTGGAATTTCTTTCCTTCTTAATGTGTCGGAGCCAATCAGTTGTGTTGTGACAAGAGGGGGATATACAGAAAATAGCTCTATTTGGTAAAAGACCAAGTTCATATTATGGCAAGAACAGCTCAAATAAGCAAAGAGAAACGACAGTCCATAATTACTCTAAGACATGAAGGTCAGTCAATGCCGGAAAATTTGAAGATCTTTGAAAGTTTCTTCAAACGCAGTTGAAAAAAACCATCAAGTGATATGATGAAACTGTCTCTCATGAGGACCGGCACAGGAAAGGAAGACCCAGAGTTACCGCTGCTGCAGAGGATAAGTTCATTAGAGTTACCAGTCTCAGAAATTGCAGCCCAAATAAATGCTTCACAGTTCAAGTAACAAACACACACATCTCAACATCAACTGTTCAGAGGAGACTACGTGAATTAGGCCTTCATGGTCGAATTGCTGCAAATAAACCACAACTAAAGGACACCAATAATAAGAAGAGACTTGATTGGACCAAGAACCACGAGCAATGGACATTAGACTGGTGGAAATCTGTCCTTTGGTCTGATGAGTCCAAATTTGAGATATTTGGTTCCAACCGCCGTGTCTTTTTGAGACGCAGAGTAGGTGAACGGATGACTTCCTCATGTGTGGTTCCCACCTTGAAGCATGGAGGAGGAGGTGTGATGGTACTTTGCTGGTGAGACTGTCAGTGATTTTTTTTCGAATTCAAGGCACACTTAACCAGCATGGCTCCACAGCATTCTGCAGCGATATGGCATCCCATCTGGTTTGCGCTTAGTGGGACTATGATTTGTTTTTAAACAGGACAATGACCCAACACACCTCCAGGTTGTGTAAGAGCTATTTGACCAAGTTGAACAGTGATGAGTGGTGCATCAGATGACCTGGCCTCCACAATCACCCAACCTCAACCCAATTGAGAATGGGATGCGTTGGACGGCAGAGGGAAGGAAAAGCAACCAACAAGTGCTCAGCATATGTGGGAACTCCTTCAAGACTGTTGGAAAAGCATTCCAGTTGAAGCTGGTTGAGAGAACGCCAAGAGTGTGCAAAGCTGTCATCAAGGCAAAGAGTGGCTACATTGAAGAATCTATCATCTGAAATACATTTAGATTTGTTTTACACTTTTTTGGTTACTACCTGATTCCATGTGTGTTATTTCATAGTTTTGATGTCTTCACTCTTATTCTACAATGTAGAAAATAGTAAATATAAAGAAAAACCCTTGAATAAGTAGGTGTGTCCAAACTTTTGACTGGTACTGTATGTAACATACTGACTCAACTCCAGCCACTTTAATAATGGGAATTGATGGAAATTATGTAAAAAAGTATCACTAGCCACTTTAAACAATGCCACTTAATATAATGTTTACATACCCTACATTACTCATCTCATATGCATATGTACATACTGTACTGTATATCATCCACTGCATCTTGCCATCTTTTTGTAATACATGTATCACTAGCCACTTTAAACTATGCCACTTTATGTTTACATACCCTACATTACTCATCTCATATGTATATACTGTACTCTATACCATCTACTGCATCTTGCCTATGCCGTTCTGTACCATCACTCATTCATATATCTTTATGTACATATTCTTTATCCCTTTACACTTGTGTGTATAAGGTAGTAGTTGTGGAATTGTTAGGTTAGATTACTTGTTGGTTATTACTGCATTGTCGGAACTAGAAGCACAAGCATTTCGCTACACTCGCATTAACATCTGCTAACCATGTGTATGTGACAAATAACATTTGATTTGATTTGATTATTTGCCGAGTTTTCTCCCATTCTTCTCTACAGATCCTCTCAAGCTCTGTTAGGTTGGTTGGGGAGCATCGCTGCACCACTTTTTCAGGTCTCTCCAGAGATTTTTGATCGGGTTCAAGTCCGGGCTCTGAATGGGTCACTCAAGGACATTCAGAGACTTGTCCCAAAGACACTCCTGCATTGTCTTGGCTGTGTGCTTAGGGTTGTTGTCCTGTTGGAAGGTGAACCTTTGGCACAGTCTGAGGTCCTGAGCGCTCTGGAGCAGATTTTCATAAAGGATCTCTCTCTACTTTGCTCCGTTCATCTTTCCCTCGATCCTGACTAGTCTCCCATTCCCTGCCTCTGAAAAACAACCCCACAGCATGATGTTGCCATCGCCATGCTTCACTATAGGGATGGTGCCAGGTTTCCTCCAGACATGACGCTTGACATTCAGGCCAAAGTATCTTGTTTCTAATGGTCAGAGTCCTTTAGGTGCCTTTTGGCAAACTCCAAGCAGGCTGTCATGTGCCTTTTACTGAGGAGTGGCCTCTGTCTAGCCTCTCTACCATAAAGATAAAGATAGGTGGAGTGCTGCAGAGATGGTTGTCCATCTGGAAGGTTCTCCCATCTCCACAGAGGAACTCTAAAGCTCTGTCAGAGTGACCATCGGGCTCTTGGTCACCTCTCTGACCAAGGCTCTTCTCCCCCGATTGCTCAGCTGGCAGGGTGGCCAGCTCTAGGAAGAGTCTCGTTGGTTCCAAACTTCTTCCATTTAAGAATGATGGAGGCACCTGTGTTCTTGGGGACCTTCAATGCTGCAGAATTTTTTGGTACTCTTCCCCAGATCTGTGCCTCAACACAATCCTGTCTGAGCTGTACAGACATTTCCTTCGACCTCATGGCTTCGTTTTTGCTCTGACATGCAATGTCAACTGTGGGACTTTATATCGACAGGTGTGTGCCTTTCCAAATCATGTCCAACCAATTGCATTTCCACAGGGGGACTCCAAGTTGTTGAAACATCAAGGATGATCAATGGAAACAGGATGCACCTGAGCTCAATTTTGAGTCTCAGAGCAAAGGGTCTGAATACTTATGTATATAAGGTATTTCTACAAACCTGATTTTGCGTTGTCATTGTGGGGTATTGTGAGTAGATTGATGAGTAATAAAATTAAAAAAATCCATTCTACAATAAGACAGTAACGTTGCAAAATGTGGAAAAAGGGAAGGGGTCTGACTACTTTCCAAATGCACCGTAGTTGCAAAGTAGCTAATTAGTGAAAATGGTAAAGTTATGCACGCCTAGTTAAATAAGAAATATAATAACAAGGCATGATGAGCCTTCAACACAAAACTCGACTATTGTTTCTGTCTTAAGTAACCTACTGTCTTTATCTGGGATTGAAATGCACTGTATACAAAATCTTGTACCGCACACTAAGAAAATAAACATTTTCATGTGCCTTTCACACATTTCTAATAAACAATGTGTCTATTTCACAATCATCTGTGATATTGGGTTGAGTCTTGCATGATGTCAACTTTGATGCTAATTAGCATTTTCAAATCTAAAAGTAAATAGAGCCAAAATATTGATTCAAGTTCTTTGTCCGAGAGAGATTTACATGGTTATCAAAACGTCACCTCAGGGTAAGCCTACACAAAACGCAGTCCTTAAAGAGATTCTAACATCTAACAGATTCTAACATCCCCTATGGAAAAAATGTATGATGGAAAAAAGATTGGAACCATTTCCCTGTTTGACCGCTAGCTTATATGGGTATTATGACACCTCCACTGGTGCTCTATTGTGTATTGTTTCTTCGATTCTCTACTCTTTTAAACTTTTAAACGGATGATTTTATCTCATTTGTTTTGTATGATCTATATAAATGTCCTCTCACTAAGTCATCATTAACCGTCAGTGGTTTGTTGGTTTTTATTTGAAAGGTTATTAACAAGGTCAGCACTCAGGTCTTTGCAGTGAAATTGTCACTGTGTATTCTCAAATTAAAACACTGTATAAATGGGGCTAGAACATAATTAGGGTTCAGTCATAACAGGTGATGAACAAATTGTGTAATGAAGTGCTTATATGGAAATTGTATAACACATATCATAGGTGTAGGATTTCATACCCTGCCTCTCTTATACACCTTTGTCAGTGTAGTAACACTTCAATGACAGGAAATATAGCCTCTAGCAGTGCTTCCAAACCCTCTTGGGGATCACCAGGCTTTTCACATATTTGTTGCAGTTCTAAAGTGGCACACCGGATTCAATTAGTCAACAGTCGCCAAGCCCTTGACTAATTGAATCAGGTGTGCCAGTTCAGGGCTACAGCAAATATGTTTAATGTCTGGTGGTCCCCCAGGAGAGGGTTGGGAGGCACTGCCCTACAGTGTAATATCTATTTGCTTTCATTGCACTGTTTTTGTAAGTCATTAGTTTATGTGGTGAAAAAATGTTACTTTGTAAATAAATCAATGCTTACATAGCGTATGGTATAGTGCATTGTAGGTATAGCAAATACTAGCTAAACCAATTTATGTTTTAGAATTAAGTGCACTATTCATGCAAAGGATGAATGAGTGACAAACACAGGTATAACTTTAATGGAATATTGCTAATTTTGTGATACCTGTGGGTGTCTCTTTACAGAGCCATTTGGGTGGCACTGTGGAGGAGGAAGAGGATAGTCATGGATGAATCACACCACCGTGTGCTGTCATGGGACTGACTGCACCAGCTGGAGAGAAGAGGTAGGTGGTCAGGGTATCCCTCACTTGATTAGCTTCCCTGGTGCCATTGTTGGTTCCAGCAATCCGCCGCTTGGAACTCCCACCTCTGTATGTGTCAACCGCCGGGACCCCTGGGATGTTCTGAGGACGTTGTGGAGGATCCAGGTAGCCTTAACACAGACCTCGACATCATTGCTGGCTCTAAACTTTTGGTGGCCCTAAGCGAGATTTGGCAAATGAGAGAATAATATAAGTTATAAAGTTAATTTTGCCATGGGGTGTAGAGGAACATGTTGCAGCTTTAAAGCAAGTTTTCTGTAGTTCTATATATTTTACTATGATTTATGCCATGTTAAAGATATCTGAATGAAAGTGACTTTAAAAAATCAATGGGGTCCGCTGGAGGTGATTGCCCCTGGGCACGTACCCTGAGTGCCCAGTCAGTATTCGGCAATGATTACTACAAGTTTAGATAAATGTCTAGACCAACTTACCAATCTAAATATTATTAGCTGAAATTGCTAATTGAATAACTGTCAGTGACTGACAGTAACAAGAGAAAAACTGCTGATGCACAACCAAATTGTGAAATTGCATCTTGTGTATTTTTACGTACACATCACGGACAAACTGAAATGGTCCACCCACACAGACAGTGTGGTGAAGGCGGCGTAACAGCGGCTTTTCAACCTCAGGAGGCTGAATACATTTGGTTTGTCACCAAAAACTGCAAGGCTTTCCAGAGGGTGGTGCGGTCCGCACAACGCATCACCGGGGGCAAACTACCTGCCCTCCAGGACACCTAGAGCACCTGATGTCACAGGAATGCCAAATTGATAATCAAGGACAACAACCACCTGAGCCACTGCCTGTTCACCCAGCAACCATCCAGAAGGCGAGGTCAGTACAGCGCATCAAAGCTGGGACCGAGAGGCTGAAAAACAGCTTCTATCTCAAGGCCATCAGAATGTTAAACGGAAATTGTTAGATTACATGTTAGATATTGCTGCACTGTCGGGAACTAGAAGCACAAGCGTTTCGCTATACTCGCAATAACATCTGCTAACCATGTGTATGTGACCAATACAATTTGATTTCTACTCTTCTAACTCTCAACAGTAAGTTGAGACCCCGACTGATTCCCCCTTCAAAAACATTATTGGTGGTGGGATCCTCAGAGCTCGGCCAAAGGAAGACTCCCTGAGAATCCCTCCATCACTTGCCCTGCCATAGGCGCCGACGACTCTGAAGCAGTAGTTTGCGTCGACCACTGCCAAGAGGATGAACTGGGACCCAGAGCATGGTGGTGCCTGGATAATCACATGCTTTCCATTGATTGACCAAAGGCAGAGAAAGTTCCACTTCTTGTTGAACTCTTTCACAATGGCCCTTCAGTCTTCCTCCTTGGAGACGGGCATGTATTCCGGTACCAGACCTCCCAGACGGCTTTCGCCACTGTGGACACGATGCTCGCCACTGTGCACCAACCCACATGGTACCTGGATGCGGTGGTCCGGAAGGTGTCCAATTGGCAAGGAATCTGCAAAAAAATAAAAATAAAATGTTCATATGATTATTTAGCCTACGCCCTGCTACATTAATTCAATCTAAACAGTAGGCCTAGTATAAGCACTTGTTTACACAGCCTGGAGGTGTGTTGGGTCATTGTCCTGTTGAAAAACAAATGATAACCCCCCCAAAGCGCAAACCAGATGGAATTGCGCATTGCTGCAGAATGCTGTGGTAGCTATGCTGGTTAAGTGTGCCTTGCATTCTAAATAAATCACAGACAGTGTCACCGTCAAAGCACCCCACACCATCACACCTGCTCCTCCATGCTTCATGGTGGAAACAACACATGTGGAGATCATCTGTTCACCTACTTTGCATCTCACAAAGACTCATCAGACCAAAAGACAGATTTCCACCGTTCTAATGTCCATTGCTTGTGTTTCTTGGCCAAAGCAAGTCTCTTCATCTTATTGGTATCCTTTAGTAGTGGTTTCTTTGCAGCAATTCGACCATGAAGGCCTGATTCACGCAGTCTCTTCTGAATAGTTGATGTTGAGATTTGTCTGTTATTTGAACTCTGTGAAGTATTTATTTGGACTGCAATCTGAGGTGCAGTTAACTCTAATGAACGTATCCTCATGAGAGACAGTCGGGGCACCACGGAAGAATGTTCATAGAGCTTATTCTTCCGAATAAAAAGTCTTAAAGATCCGGTAATCCTTTATATCAATAGCAGTCAATTATTAATCGTCACCTTATTCAGTCTCATCTGAACGTTGTACAATTCTTGGTAATCTTCACAAACCCTGGCTAACAAGTTGAATCAGAAATACCACATTTGGTTTAATTATTTATTTACTAAATAATCACACAGAATTACATATACACAGGATGGATCATACATTGATTACTAATCATGTCATAAAAGAAAACATCCCTAGTGGACGAAACCGATACAACGACTGGTTACACAAAGAAAGGGGGTTGGGTTTGAATGAAAGAGGAGGAAGACTGAGGAACAAAAGGTCTGTATCGGACCTTGAGAAGCTATGCTATCGTAAATACAGAATCTTATACATTCTAAATAACCGCCCATTCGGAAAAGGACATTGCAAGAAATATATTTACTCTGAGCTGCGCTTCGATAGATTGGTTGAAGATGGAAGGCTGGTCCTCCCAGCATGGATCGCCCTCGTCCTTGGAAGAATGTTTCTGGTCATGTTTCTGGACTACGTTGTAGTCTGTCATTGTGTGGTAGAACGGATACATTGCAGCGATACCTTTCTGATGAGACTGTCTGTCCTTTCCAAGACCACGTACGTTTACAGCTGCTGCTGATAATTCGACGTCTAGGATGTATCACTTCTTTAGTGAATAAGAGTTCAAAGTTCATACCAAGCTGCCATACTAAGCTCATGCTGTATTCTGGCTGGTGTAGTCGAAATTCATCCTTCCAGCGAGGCGATCGTCTCCTCCACGTTGAAATTAGCCCTTTTAAACGTATGGACACCAGTCCTCACGTCGTCAGGAACACAAGTTAATTTTGTTAGGTTGTAGTTGATATTAGCCCTTTTAAACATATGGACATCAGTCCTCACGTCATCGGGAACTTATGGTTGACTTTCGTCAACGGGCTTTTGAAGTGGGGGAGAGAATGGCGTGTTTCATAGTTCTCAACCAATGTCTGTTCACTTGGGCGGGGCCACTGAGTGAGCATCGTTCACTTATGAAAACAATTCTCTCATTTAGAAGTTCAAATTATATTTTATCTTTCACAAATAGTTTCATATTTCAACATTTAAATTGCACAACAATTCCATGTGAATCTGATAACTAGACTTTCCTAGATTGTAGACTTTCCAAAATACAGTTTATGTTGTCCTATCATCAGTAATAATGTCTCAGACGACAACTCATCTGACATCACATTCATTAAGTACCAACGGATGCTTTCAACTGGTTGGATTACAGAAATATTGTTCCGTTCCCAACCTTTTGATGTTACCATACCATATGTTAACAAAGGGCTTTCCAAGAGTCCATTCTGTAGAGTAGAGAGAAAAAAAATGGGGAAAGGTATTTATGGGGGGTCATACACCTCACCAACAGGGCAACGTCGTGATTGTCTCAAACAGATTAAGAAGGAAAGAAATTCCACAAATGAACTTTTAACAAGGCACACCTGTTAATTGAAATGGATTCCAAGTGACTACCTCATGAAGCTGGTTGAGGGAATGCCAAGAGTGTGCAAAACTGTCATCAAGGCAAAGGGTGGCAACTTTGAAGAATCTCAAATATAACATTTTAACACATAAATATAACACTTTTTTGGTTTCTACATGATTCCATGTGTTTATTTCATAGTTTTGATGTCTTCACTATTATTCTACAATGTAGAAAATAGTAAAAATAAAGAAAAACCCTTGAATGAGTAGGTGTGTCCAAACTTTTGAATGGTATTGTATATATACTGTAGGCATTATTACTCTGTGATTACCATTTTGTCCATTGCTAATTTCTGAACCTTTAAATAAATTGCTACCTATTAAATGTTTTGATGTATACATGGTACTCCCCGTGCTGCTTTCTGGGCTGCAATGGGTTGACCCAGAAAGACCTTGAGCACCACTGTCCTCTATCAAGGCAAAGAGCAAGAGCTTTCTCAACTTCGGTCTCATTGTAGTAGATTCATGCAAACTTTTCAGTGAACTAGACTATATACAGTTGAAGTTGGAAGTTTACATAAACTAACGAGTCATTAAAACTCGTTTTTCAACAACTAAACAAATTTCTCGTTAACAAACTATAGTTTTGGCAAGCCGGTTAGGACATCTACTTTGTGCATGACACAAGTACTTTTTACAACAATTGTTTACAGACAGATCATTTCACTGTATCACAATTCCAGTGGGACAGAAGTTTACATGCACTAAGTTGACTGTGCCTTTAAACAGCTTGGAAAATTTCAGAAAATGATGTCATGACTTTAGAAGCTTCTGATAGGCTAATTGACATAATTTGAGTCAATTGGAGCTATACCTGTGGATGTATTTCAAGGCCTACCTTCAAACTCAGTGCGTCTTTGCTTGACATCATGGGAAAATCAAAAGAAATAAGCCAAGACCTCAGAAAAAGAATTGTAAACCTCCACAAGTCTGGTTCATCATTGAGAGCAATTTACAAACGCCTGAAGGTACCACGTCCATCTGTACAAACAATAGTACACAAATATAAACACCATGGGACCACACAGCCATCATACCGCTCAGGAAGGAGATGCGTTCTCGTGTGAAAAGTGCAAATCAATCCCAGAACAACAGCAAAGGATCTTGTGAAGATGCTGGAGTAAACCAGTACAAAAGAATCTATATTCACAGTAAAACGAGTCCTATATCGACATAACCTGAAAGGTCTCTCAGCAAGGAAGAAGCCACTGCTCCAAAACCGCCATAAAAAAGCCAGACTACGGTTTGCAACTGCACATGAGGACAAAGATTTGGAGAAATGTCCTGTGGTCTGATGAAACAAAAATAGAACTGTTTGGCCATAATGAACATCGTTATGTTTGGAGGAAAAAGGGGGGGGGCTTTCAAGCCGAAGAACACCATCCCAACCATGAAGCACGGTGGTGGCAGCATCCTGTTGTGAGGGTGCTTTGCTGCAGAAGGGACTGGTGCACTTCACAGAATAAATGCCATCATGAGGAAGGGAAAATTATGTGGATATTTTGAAGCAACATCTCAAGACATCAGTCCGGAAGTTAAAGCTTGGTCTCAAATAGGTCTTCAAAATGGACAATGACCCCCAAGCATACTTCCAAAGTTGTGGCTAAATGGCTTAAGGACAACAAAGTCAAAGTTTTGGAGTGGCCATCACAAAGCCCTGACCTCAATCCTATAGAAAAGTTGTGGGCAGAACTGAAAAAGCTTGTGCGAGCAAGGAGGCCTACAAACATGACTCAGTTACATCAGCTCTGTCAGGAGTAATGGACCAAAATTTACCCAACTTATTGTTGGAAGCTTGTGGAAGGCTACCAGAAACATTTCACCCAAGTTAAACAATTTAAAGGCAATGCTACGAAATACTAATTGAGTGTATGTAAACTTCTGACCCACTGAGAATGTGATGAAAGAAATAAAAGCTGAAATAAATCATTCTCTCTACGATTATTCTGACATTTCACATTCTTAAAATAAAGTGTTGATCCTAACGGACCTAAAACAGGAATTGTGAAAAACTGAGTTTCAATGTATTTGGCTAAGGTTTATGTAAACTTCGAACTTCAACTGTACTGTATACCACAAACATTTTCCTCTGAAATATACCCTTAAACCAGGCACATTTCACATGCAGATTTCCAATATTTCCTTTTTTTCCCTATCTTGTTGCTATCCCGTAAACACACAGACGGAAGCCACACATAGGCACTTTCTTCTGTGTTTGATCTACTTCAGTTTCTGAGACTGCATGGCAAAGCATGGTACAAGTTCAAAAAATACAATGCATATGACTCCCTTCACACACCACAGCCTTAGTCCGGCAGATGTTCATCACATGAGTCGCAGTGGTGTGGATTGTATCCCATTGAAATGAATGGACTTCCACCGAAAACACAGTTTGATGCAAACTGTGCACACACAACTTAACCCTAAACTTAACAGCATATTTTGAGAAATGTGTCCTATGCAGGAGTGATACATCAAATGCCACCTGGCTACAGTTCTGATCTATATTCTCAATATGAATTTATATTTCATTTACAGGAAGCTGATCATAATCAAAAAAGGTCAGCAGATGAATTGATCAGTTCAATGTTTTGTCTTAATTACAACGTTCTTATTAAACTGTGTGCACTTCCCATTGCCTAGATCATCGTTTGATCTCTGAAAAAGAACACAGAGAGAACAACCTTTTCCAAACATCAGTCAGATCATCTACAAAATGTGGCCAGTCTGCACGCTGTATATTAGACGACTTAAAGGACATGGATGAGAGACAGACGGTCCATGTTTCAAGGTTTTAGAATGCTGGCGTGGTGTCTGGACCCATCGCACCTAGCCCACTGTGACACTATCTACCGATTCAATCTACAATATGCTGATTCTATCATAATAAAGAAAATTGGCTAAATCCCTGGGGGGAAAGGTTCTAATAGAAAATAATTCTGCCCTTGAAACACTCCGGGCCGTCTTTTGATTAGATGATGCTATCTTTGTTTAGACTTCAACATCTAGGGCAGGGCCATGTGTGCTCATATATTGAATTAAAATACCATTGCCCGGTGCAAGCCCCAACAAAGCCTTTTGATCATTTGTCAGAGCTCCCTTTTTACTTTAATTCAAAGATTATCGGTGTTGATTGGCACTTTAAACAGAGTGAGGTGGAACCAAAACCAGTGTTGTAATGTGAAGAATATATCTGCTTGTCAAAGCTCAGGTGTTCAGGGACATCTTTTTTTCTATTACCTTGACTTAAGGCCAGAGACAGGCTGAATACCATCAGGCTAAACATGACGCGCCATGTCACTCTATTCTTCTGATCATCGCACTGGACTAGACAAAGTACCATGAATGGGTAACAGTTTACAATAAGGTACCCTTTATGAAGAATTATATTCCAAATAAACTGGCTGTGGCTTCCTGCGAATGTCAGACGCTCCGTTTGCTTGTGGCATCCGGAGCAATCCAACTCCCAAGTGACTTAGTGCCTCGACACCGGCATATATTTAAAGCTCTGTCATGATAAAGCATATTTGACAATCTAAGGCATATTTATGAGTGAGATATGTTTTGGGGTGGCTTGGGGTATAGCTAAAGCTACAGGATGATGCATGAGAGACAGAGGGACTTGCAAAGGAAATTGACGATATGTATGGAGGATTTTCTGAATGTTTGATATGAACATGCAGAGGTATGTAGTAGGTGTTTGATAGACTTTCAGAATTCCAAACAGTTTAGTGTAAAATAGCTGACTACAGTAGGGGAGAGTGGGGTAAGCTGAGCGATATTTTACTTTCAGCATTTCTCTGTGAAGGAAAATATAGTATTCTTTCTAACGAAGATATCTACATATATTTCAGGCTGTTGTGTATCGCTGGACATAATCAGAATTCATGTAAAGACTACAGTTTTGAAAAAAGTGGTCCTTTGGAACAACTTACCCGGATACGAGGTAAGTTGAACCATGGGACAGGGTAAGTTAGCCTGCCTACAAATTCCTATACTGAATGAAATATGTGGCTCGTTTCAGGAAACTAGGCGTGTCTCGCGGGTCACTACTTCAAAGGAGAGCCATTTGAGCAGTGGTGGAAAAAGTACCCAATTGTCATTCTTGAGTAAAAGTAAAGATACCTTAACAGAAAATGACTCAAGTAAAAGTGAGTCACCCAGTAAAATACTACTTGAGTAAAAGTCTAAAAGTATTTGCTTCTAAATATTCTCAAGTATCAAAAGTAAATGAACTTCCGGCGCCGACAGAGATGGCTGCCTCGCTTCGCATTCTTAAATGCAAGTTTTCAAAGTAAAATGTTAAATTATTTAAAATTGCTTATATTAACCAAACTGCACAAATGGTTTGTTTTTGTTAATTTACGGAGAGCCAGGGGCACACTCCAACACTTAAACATAACTTGCAAACAAAGCTTACATTATGTGTTTAGTGAGTCCGCCAGATCAGAGGCAGTAGAGATGACCAGGGATGTTCTCTTGATAAGTGCGCGAATTGGACCATTTTCCTGTCCTGCTAAGCATTCAAAATGTAATGAGTACTTTTGGGTGTCAGGAAAAATGTATGGAGTAAAAAGTACATCATTTTCTTTAGGAATGTAGTGAAGTAAAAGTAATAGTTGTCAAAAAGATAAATAGTAAAGTAAAGTACAGATACTCCAAGAAACTACTGAAGTAGTACTTTAAAGTACTACACTGCATTTGAACGTAAACTTTTTTTAAATCAAAATGCCTTCTGGAACAAACATCTATGCCATCTGTAAATACGAATACAATTGTAAAGCTTAAGAGGGTGTGGACGATGCTGAATGGGTGCAGACAAATAAGAGCTCTTCATTAGGTACCAAAACATTCAAAAGGCCATTTTCTCAAAAGTGAGGTTACAAATTTATCAACTCCAATCAGAATCAATTTCCCATTGTTCCTCAAAAATGCAGTGTATGATATACCATTTTGTAGCTCTGAGTCTCTACTTTTATCCAATGAAAAGAAACACAATTTCAAATTTTGCTACATAATTGATTTGAGCCAGTCGGTCACATATTACCATTCCTTTTTTAACACCATGTCTATCTTTATTTACAACACACAATAGCTTTTTTGTCTTTTGTCATGTTTTAACACAGACTTAACAGCTAATAAACAATTTGTACTTTTTAAAACACTTTTAACATAGTCCAGGCCCTGTTGTTAGCTTATAGCCCAGCGATAGTTCCTTGCATTACGCCAGGGAAGAAAACCCTTAAATTTGCCATTGCCTCAACTTACAGTACCACATGGCCATTGGCTCAACTTACCCAAAGGCAAACATTTTGAATATATGATACCACACAGCTACAAGGATGCACGTTCATGCTAGAATTAGGACCTCATACTGAAGCTTATAGAGACCCCAACAAAGAAACTCAAACAGGATGTACCCTTGTTAAGAACTATTCAACGCTGGTCTGACCAATCGCAATCCACGCTTCAAGATTGTTTTTATCACGCGGACTGGGACATGTTCCGGGTAGCATCAGAGAATAATATTGACGTTTGCGCTAATTCGGTGATTGAGTTTATAAGGAAGTGCATAGGAGATGTTTTACCCACTGTGACTACTAAAACCTACCCTAGCCAGAAACCGTGGCTAGATGGCGTCATTCGCGCAAACTGAAAGCGTGAACCACCACATTTAAACATGGAAAGGTGACTGAGATTATGGCCAAATACAGTGTAGTTATTCCCTCCGAAAGGCAATCAAACAAGCGAAATGTCAGTATAGAGACAAGTGGAGAAGCAATTTAATGGCTCAGACACAAGACGTATGTGGCAGGGTCTCCAGACAATCACAAACTACAAAAAGAAAACCAGCCACGTCACGGACATCGACGTCTTGCTTCCAGACAAACTAAACACCTTCTTTTCCCACTTTGAGGATAACACAGTGTCACCGATGCGACCTGCTACCAAGGATTGTGTGCTCTCCTTCTCTGTGGCCGATGTGAGTAAGACATTTAATCATGTTAACCCTCTCAAGGCTGCCGGACCAGACGTCATCCCTAGCCGTGTCCTCAGAGCATGTGCAGACCAGCTGGCTGTCTTACGTACATATTCAATCAATCCCTATCCCAGTCTGCTGTCCCCACATGCTTCAAGATGGCCACCATTGTTCCTGTACCCAAGAAGACAAAGGTAACTGAACTAAATGACTATCGCCCCATAGCACTCACTTCTGTCATCATGAAGTGCTTTGAGAGACTAGTCAAGAATCATATCACCTTCACCTTACCTGTCACCCTAGACCCACATAAATTTGCTTACCACCTCAATAGGTCAACAGACGATGCAATCGCCATAAAATACTGCACACCACCCTATCCCATCTGTACAAGAGGAATACCTATGTAAGAATGCTGTTCATTGACTATAGCTCAGCATTAAACACCATAGTACCCTCCAGGCTCATCATTAAGCTAGAGGCCCTGGGTCTCAACCCCGCCCTGTGCAATTGGGTCCAGGACATCCTGACGGGCCGCCCCCATGTGGTGAAGGTAGGAAACAATATCTCCACTTCGCTGATCCTCAACACTGGGGCCCCACAAGGGTGCGCACTCGGCCCCCCTCCTGTTCTCCCTGTTCACCCATGACTGCGTGGCCATGCACGCCTCTAACTCAATCATCAAGTTTGCTGACGACACAACAGTAGTAGGCTTGATTATCAACAACGACGAGACAGCCTACAGGGAGTAGGTGAGGGCACTCGGAGTGTGGTGTCAGGAAAACAACCTCTCACTCAACGTCAACAAGACAAAGGAAATGATCGTGGACTTCAGGAAACCGCATAGGGAGAACCCCGCTATCCACATCGTCGGGACAGCAGTGAGGGTGGAAAGTTAAGTTCCTCGGTGTACACATCACAGATAAACTGAAATGGTCCACCAACACAGACAGTGTGGTGAAGAAAGCACAACAGCGCATCTTCAACCTCAGGAGGCTGAAGAAATTTGACTTGTCACCTAAAACCCTCACAAACTTTTACAGATGCACAATTGAGAGCATCCTGTTGAGCTGCATCACCGCCTGGTACGGCAACTGCACCGCCCACAACCGCAAGGCTCTCCAGAGGGTGGTGCAGTCTGCCCCTGGTGATGCGTTGTGCAAACTACCTGTCCTCCAGGACACCTACAGCACCCGATGTCAGAGGAAGGCCAAATAGATCATCAAGGAGAACAACCACCAAAGACAATGGTCTTGGGTGCAGTATGTACAACAAAGCTGGGACCGAGAAACTGAAAAACAGCTTCTATCTCGAGGCCATCAGACTGTTAAACAGCCAGCACTAACACAGAGAGGCTGCTGCCTACATACAGACTTGAAATCATTGGCCACTTCAATAAATAGATGACTAGTCACTTAAATAATGCCACTTCCATTCCTTTACTTAGATTTGTGTGTATTTTTTTTATTATTTATTAACTAGTCAAGTCAGTTAAGAACAAATTCTTATTTAATTCTTATTTACGGCCTACCCCGGCCAACCCCGGACGATGCCGGGCCAATTGTGCGCCACCCTATGGGACTCCCAATCACGGCCGGATGTGATGCAGCCTGGAATCAAATCAGGTACTGCAGTGACACCTATTGTACTGAGATGCAGTGTCTTAGACCACTGCGCCACTCGGAAGCAAGTATTAGGTAGTTGTAGTTGTTGTGGAATTGTTAGATTACATGTTAGACATTGTTGCACTGTCGGAACTAAAAGCACAATCATTTCACTACACTCGCAATAAGATCTGCTAACCATGTGTATGTGACCAATACGATTTGAACATGAATCAGTCAGCAGCACTCCTCAAAATGCCCAACTTTTGAAAGCTCTCCACGATAAAC
Organism: Salvelinus fontinalis; assembly: GCF_029448725.1. NCBI lineage: Eukaryota > Metazoa > Chordata > Actinopteri > Salmoniformes > Salmonidae > Salvelinus > Salvelinus fontinalis. Next base: position 14,871,425 of record NC_074700.1, on the reverse strand, counting down.
CACAGCTTTGGTCATGGCCTTTTACACAATGGACCCCAGGGTAGCAAACATTGACACAATCCCCTCTATCTTAAATCAATGTTATCTCAACAGAAAAGGATAGGGAGGCAGTTTCTTTTATTTGCAAGGACTGTCAGGTCGTCCCAGTACACAAAGCCATGAGATGACATTGATTCACCTTTCATTTGGAATTCTGCGGGGCATTCAGCCATTGATTTTACAAGGAGAGCCAGATATGAAATGAGCCATTTTATAGAGGTCCTATTCGACCTACTCTTCCACTGGTATTCATACATGCAATACAAATGTTCCTGAACACACACACACAAGGCGGTTTTCCAATACAAAACATTCTGTTTCTCATCATTTACTATAAATAACTTCACAGCCATATTAACAACAACCTACTGGGCACAGATACCATTTAAACATCTAGTTTTGACTTCCATTTGTTTGAGTTTTCAACTAATGTCAATTCAACATGAAATCAACAGAAAGATTCACCATGTCAATGGATTTCGGTTAAAAGTTAGGTATTAAAAATAAGAGGAAAGGCCCTTACTTTGATGACTTTTTGCAAATCCAATCGGTTGTCCACGTTGACTCAATGTTGACTCAATGTCACATTGAATTTTGTTGTTGAAATGAGGTGAAAACAACCATTTTTCCCCATTGGGAAGACCCACCAGAAAGATCAAATGGTATATTGAAAAACATACAATGAAGTTCCAAATGGTGATACTCTGCCTGTAGAAGGCACTTCTACATGTTTTCTCTCAAACCAACAGAGGACATCTTCCTTTCTAGCCACAAATTGCAACTGCATGCACAATAACAAAGAGGGGTCCCACTCCCTAAAGAATGTGTCTCAATTTCTGACAGAGCTGTCAGACCAAGCAATGATGAAAAAAACACACAACTGTATGTTCATTTCGTCCCAGAATGCTTTGTGAACATTTCAATTCTTGTTCTTAATTTAAAAGTTGAGAGTTTATTTTCTCATGGCCGGCAGGATGGATGGCATGGACAGGTGGTGAAGAGGAAGGAGGGCTGAGGGAATCGACAATGTCCTTCCCTGTCAGAACCAAGGAGAACTCCGGTTGCACGGAATGACTGGGGGATGTGTTGTCAGAAAGGATTTTCTTGGGGGATTTGAAAGTTGAAATGAATAATTGTGTATGTATGCCCTGTGTACCCATGTGGGGAAAATAAGCTTCATTTTTATACAAAAGGATAGTTGTGATGCACTGCCTTTTCCTCAGATTTCATTGACTTTTTATGAGAATTAAGTTGAATATGTCATTTGGTGGTGGATGCCTGGTATACATTTGTTTGCATATATCATTGTTAGGGGAATCTGTACACGTTTCCATGTACAGTGTGTGCTACAAAAGACAATGGATGATTATTTCTTTCAAACGTCATGTGACCTGTTCCATACATAGCACATTAGGCCCACGACATCAATTACAACTAGTAAAGACTTGAAGAGAAAACCTACTCCAGTTTGGTTTGTCAACCCTGCAGTCTAGACCTAAGCCTACTACCATAATACCTGTACGCAGGTGTTTATAGCCGTGGAAACCATTCAAAACAAATGGATGGATAATGTATTAAAGTTATTGTGTTCATAAAACAGCATAATACGTGAAGCAACGCCCATGGATAAAAGGGAAGTTGTTTTGCCTTTTCATATGAGGCCCTTACTGAGATGCCACAGTCTAAACATATATAACAGCCTTCCCCTCACAGAACTAACACAAATCTACAGATGAAGACTAATTTGACATTTTATCACATTTCAAGCGAATGATCTGCTGGCCAAAAAAAGTTAGTGAAACCATCCTTCACACGAGCAAACTATCATGTAGCGCGCACGCACACGCGCACACACACACGCGCACACACACACCCATACACACACACACACACACACACACACACATACAGAGAGCGGTTGGGTAGTTGTGTCAATTCCAGACATGTGTTTACTCCTGAAGGGGCAGTTTTGTGTCAAGTCAGCATATACACAGAAACGCCGGAGGCGAGGCCCCGCGGGGCCGCTTAGGAGTTAGCGTAATGACTCATTAATAAAGAGGAAGGCGGCCAGAGTAACTTTTTCAGGACATTTTATTAACTCGCCCGCTTTGCAAACGCCAGTCAAACTGACACGCGTCGAGGGCCATAGCTCTTCACTGCTACCGGCAAGAGAACCAAGAGGAGATCCACCCTCATGCATATCCATGAGAGAGGAAGGAAGCATCGGGCCCGGCCACCCTTTAGACGAGCCTCACATCTCCTTGTAATTTTTCCACTATGACTCAGCCATCAATCACAACTGCGACCACATTAATATGGGATTGGAGGCCGGACATTCTAATTTTCCTACTGCTTTGTATGCGAAGCCATTAAGGAGAGGTGCTGAATTTCAGAAACTGTACATTTGATTGGGGGAAATGTTGATGCTATCGTTTGAAATATGTCAAATGCAACAAAGACAATATTTTATGTTCAGTACAACGCTGGCATAACAATAATTGTCCAATGAAATGGCACTTCAACGATACGCATCTTGACATAGCTACCGGTTGAACAACATGAAATGACACATGCCATGTCATATTGGGTAACAACCAACATCACATAGCTGACCATGATCCTGCCACAAAGTATTGGAACAGTGGAACCACTTGGAAAATGTTAAACGTTTAAAGGACAATTCACCCACATTTTGACATATTGGTTTCCTTACCGTATAAGACGTCTACGGACAAGGTAAGACCGAAATCTATGCTCTGGCCACTAACTGCAGCAGTCTCCATACCCACTCAGTTGAAAAAGTCAATAATCTGATAAAACACCGTAATGAAAGATCTGTAAGTAAAAATCAACGTCAATATTGTAACCAATCAGCACCCAGGGTTAGACCCATCCATTGTATACAGGCCAAAATTCATATGAAAGTGAATGATTACTTACCATCGTTCTTCGTGGGGTAAATTGATTGACGTTCACTCTTTTGTGCACTCAGTTGTTATCCCACATATACAGAGTACATTATACCAGCAGTGACACATTGTCATTTATTGTGTTCATGAAATAGCTGAATCTATTGAGATATTTTCGAAACAGAGCTCAAACAACACTATCTTTACAAGGAAGGCCTTGCTTTGCCGTTTGGAGTAATAGCAATGTAAACCCCACAAAAAAACACAAAACCTTTGCGATAACTACGTGGTAAATCTTAATCAGTAATTTATTTGTTGGCAAACAAGTTTCACTGTTACAACAAATATTAGTTATGAGGTCATTCAACTTGGAAAACCATACAAAAATGAATAAATTAAAAGCCATAATCATACTCATAATAAAAACTACTCTGTGCGGCTGAGTTCTTTACCTCCATTTATCACTGTATTTTGTCATTTGAACAAACAAATAAATATATTTCCAGTTGTTTTTCTTCACTCAAAGTTCTGTTTTGTAGTGCCTAGTTACTTATTGATATTCAATTTGTTCTCTTTCTCTCTGAGGAGCACCTGTCTCTTAACTGATGAGGAAAGAAATAGCTTTCTCTCTGAGAAACACCTGTCTCTTAACTGATGAGGAAAGAAATAGCTTTCTCTCTGAGAAGCACCTGTCTCTTAACTGATGAGGAAAGAAATAGCTTTCTCTCTGAGAAGCACCTGTCTCTTAACTGATGAGGAAAGAAATAGCTTTCTCTCTGAGAAACACCTGTCTCTTAACTGATGAGGAAAGAAATAGCTTTCTCTCTGAGAAGCACCTGTCTCTTAACTGATGAGGAAAGAAATAGCTTTCTCTCTGAGAAGCACCTGTCTCTTAACTGATGAGGAAAGAAATAGCTTTCTCTCTGAGAAGCACCTGTCTCTTAACTGATGAGGAAAGAAAATAGCTTTCTCTCTGCAGGCCAACTCTTGCCTAACTTTTCTGACACTTGTGATTTCGTCCCCTTCTACGGCGGGTGAACCAGAATTCTCTTTCTATCCACACAGTGAAGAAATAATCAAACTGTAAAATAAAGATGGTTTGGAAAACATTGGTGGTTATACCGCTATGTACGCTAATAAGTGTTTTGTGATTTTTTTTTGGTGTTATTTAGTTTTGTTGCTTTGTTTGTTGTTTCTTGGAAAAAATGAAAAGGCTAAATAATGCTCAAGACCAGCACAACAGAAAGGAAATGCTCCGAACCAACTACATTTACAGAGACAAAGGTTTGGGTGGAACAAAAATTATACTATTATGTGCAATGCTAATATCTGTACATTTACATAGAAATACCTCAGAATTCTCTGTTATTAGTTTTTTTCCTCCATCTTCTTCAACAGTTATTATTGTTACGACAAAAGGAAAAAAACAAGAAAACCAAAAATATGCTGTTAAGCACGTGATTTAAATTCCTTCATTGTTCAAAATCTGTTTCGTCGAACTTGCAGGAACACTTCAGCACAAAATGTGCTGCAAAATCACCAGAGGAAGAACCCCCCTTAAAAAGCCAGTATGGATACAGAAGTATAATAAAATAGTCTTATTCTTGATTTGTTCCGATTTTAACTCTACACATCAACTAGTAGCAGAACGTTTTTTGGGTCCGTTTGTAGTTCCTTTGGACTGTCAAAATACATTTCAGAGCCCGAGATCCAGCTGTCCCGAGTGTTCATCTCCCCTCCCACTGAGAGAAAACACATCAATCCATACAAGGTTCGGGATCTCGCAAAAAAAGTGAAATGCACATCAATAGATTTCTCCAACATCTAACCGAGTCGAGTCGTATTATCCACAAAACATAACAGTTTCAATATTCTGTTTGCTGTCAGTATTGAGACAGGCATCAGTTTCGCTTTTCAAATTCGGGACACGGAGTAAAACAAAAAAAAAAACAGGGGAACGCGTAGGGTAAAGGGGAGGCAGAAAAAAGCAGGAACCACAGCAATAAGGAATTGGGGCGAATGGGTCAGGGGGGTTGGGTCTGTAGGCCTATAGGCTGGTGACCAGGTGCGAGGGCTCCTGGGTGGCCTCTTCAGGGGGCAGATCCTCCTTGTTGGGGGGCACGATGAACCCGTCACTGCTGCCCCTCCCCAGCTGGTAGTAGGAGTGCAGCTGGTGCAGGTGGTTACGTGAGCCCAGGTTGGGCATGCTCTTGTAGTAGACATCGTCCTGGCTGGTCTCTGGGCTCTTGCCCTCTGCCGGTAGGCCCTCTCCTGCATCTTTATCAGCAAGGGGGGCAGTGGTGGTGCCGTTAGCTGTGGTATCCGGTAGGCCTGCCAGCACGGGCATGCTGGTGTAGAGGGAGTCCCTGGGGTGGTGTAGGTGGTGGGGGTGGGAGCTGGGCGAAGTGGGCTCCACGTCTTGGGTGTTCTCGTTGGTGAGCAGGGGGAAGAAGCTCTCACTGTTTTCCTGCGGGATCCGCCGGCGGGACGAGGACGAGGTGGTGGTGGCCGAGGAGAAGGCTGGGTGGTGGTGGTGGGGGAGCGGAGGCTGATGCGGCAGGCCCTGGTTGTGGAGGTGGTTGTGGTGGAGGTTGTCCACGGGTGGCAGAAATGGTGGTCTCTGGGGCAGAAGAGGGGCGTTGGACTCCTCCCGAATCAACTCCAGGCCCAGACCCTCATCGTGGAGGTGCGGAGGGAAGGAAGACTGATCATCCAAACCCAGCGCCACATTCATCCCCATCCCCCCCATCCCTACACCCATCCCCATACCCCCCAGACTAACATCCTTGCCTCCGTTGCTCACGTTGTTCACCAGCTTGTTCATGAGGTTGCGGTTTTGCTCGTGGTTGTTCAGGTAGGAAGGGATGTAATTGGAGGTCAGCTCTTTCAGGATCTTCTTCTCCAGCGTGGTCTCCTTGTGGTTGTAGCCCCGGTCGATGATCTGGACACAGTCGCTCATGTACTCGGCACTGGCGATGCTGTAGCTGTTGCCGTGGTTACCATTCAGTGGTAGAGTATCCATGACACTTGTATCCCGGGCATTGTTCAGGATTCCCTCTGGGGAACAAAGAGGAAAAGAGGAGAGAAGCTCATATGAGAGGGACGGAAGTAGCGGTCGCTCATTAGAACAGCTAAATGTCAGCCGCTTGGACGTGGTCATGCACACATTAGGCCCGCCAAAACTATCTCCTTTCTTTTAATGTGAGGGGCAACCTTCAGGGTGGCTCACAGATTGCGATATCTAGGCTTAGGTCAACACTCTTTCACTTGACTTTTGTGTTGTGTACATATGGTATGTTTACAAACTGCAAGATTGTCTAAATGCTTTAACGTAGTCAGTCAATACTAGATACACTTACCTTTACTCAAGCGACACACAAGTACTCAAGTACTTGTAATGAAATCTACATTTCTATCATGATCCTCTCTGTTTGGCTTGTGTTGTGATGTAGTTGGGAATAACTTTGTCCAAACATGAGAACATTTACATGTGTGACAATTGACAACATGTAAGCTTTAGGCACATACACTCAACAACAACAAACCACAGCCATGCATTTCCTTTTAAATTACGAGTGAGATACACTACCTACAGCTCCGTCTATACATTTGGACCCCAGTCATATTAACCCCGATTTAAAGGTACATTCAGCAATATGCCATATTCATACACCAGGGGCAATTTCCTGCCTACAGCCATCAACAAAAACAAAATGTAAATCTGCCGCAATGTGGGCAATGGGGATTGGGGGTGGGGTAAATAGGGAAGAGCCAAAAGTAGCAGTCTCGGCAGATTTGAATTGTGTTGTTTTTTTATTCCTGTTAGCATGATGATGTCATACTGCTGAGTCTACCTTTAAGAACGCGTAATCTTTAAATGGATTTGTCCATAGACTAATGTAGAAAGAAAGTTAATGGTAAACTTAATGATTCCACAATGATAAATATAGGCCATAGAGGACATGGCGATAAGGGGTCAACTTTACAGTTATACATTAGGAAAATACTTTCTGTTCCCTCATGCAGAGAAAGTATGGATGTTTTATATTCAAAATGTCCATGGTGTCTTATAGGGATACGTCAACGCAAATTTGGGAAATGTAAACAATTTAAAATGTGTTTGAAAGAGGAACGTCTAGAGTTAAGCCTTCCACCTCATTTTTTTGTTGTTGCAAAAACTGTATGTAGGTTTGACCTTTGTTTTCTGCAAAGTGCAGTTCAACTTGTATTAATGTAAAATACATAACATATGACGGTGGTGACCAAGTTCCAAGATAGGCATTGGATTTTGACTGGCCAACATCTGAGATTAATTCAATCTCTTAGGACCAGGAGCATGCTGGCTACTTTGGCCAATTTAATCTTACATTATGGATTACAATGTCAGCTATACAGGATGATAATATCTTATCAGAAAAGGCTGGTGGGAGGTATAGGAGGAAAGGCTCATTGTAATGACTGGAATAAATGGAACGGTATTAAAAACATCAGACATATGGAAACCACATTTGACTCTTTTCCATTAATTCCATTCCAGCCATCACAATGAGCCTGTCCTCCTATACCTCCCACCAGCCTCCTCTGGATCTTATTATATCAAATGGATGCTCCTTGGGGCTGATCGATTTGCAGAAGACATCAAGTTCTTTCAAGGCATCTCCTTTGTGAATATATTTGATGGACATTCTCCAGAAGTGGTTGATTATTTCAGAGGAGCGTCTGACATTTTGAATAGTTCATTTCTACTTTCAAATAAGATGACTGTTTTCTCATTCCCCTTTGTCAGCATAGAGTGAAAAGAAAGTAAAGCTAAGGTCAATTACATTTGGTAAGCAATGTTTAGTTTGACTCCCATACTTGTCTCTCTGTAGGGGTCTTATTGACAGCATGAGGAAAAGGGAAGACAAAGAAAAAACACAAGTAAGCATAACAGTAACAGGTAGAAGAGACGTTCACACAGGCTTGATGATGCGTCCAGAAATGACCTCCCGTGTGTGATGTCACCATGCGTATTTGATAACACTTTCTTAGAAACTATAACCAGAGTATATTCAAGGGGGGAAGATGAGTTTACATATATGATGTACACTATTAATATTGTTATTACATTACATTACATGCTAGTAATCTCCATTGCCAACAAACACTTGTGCACATGCCCCTATCACTCCCATAGATTTTTGGTAAGCGGTGGCTAAAGTTAGCTAACATTTGAAGTGGCTGTTTATAGAAAACCAAACCATGGATTTCAGTTTCTCCTGGCCCATAGACTACTTTCCGGGTGAGCAATCACCTGACAACACGTTGTAAAGTCCTACACTTCCCCTTTAACTTTGCAGCTCACGTTAAAATTGCACCTATAGCAACCTACATGCATTTCCTGTGGTAACATTTGAGCAATTCTACTATAATCAGCGATATTTGAACAGTTATATCCTACTGACATGCCAAAGTCATGATAGTACTATTTGGACGGGTTCATCATTGATACAGTAATTGGCTCTGCTGGTGTTACTCCATAAAACTCCTATTTGACAGTTAAGTCTTGAAAGACGATAACAGCCATTTCAGCAGTATTGATATGACTGTTATATATATATATCACATTTTCAGACAAAATTTGCCTGACATGTACTTTTAATATATTGGACAGCTTTGGTAGAAAAATCTCTCGTTTTGTGCATTATTTTTAATGAACTGCAAAACTGCAGTATTGTAGTGCATTGATGTTGTTTTTTGCTGGTTGGGCAAACATACTGCTTTACAGATTTTGAGGTTCATAAGTACCAATGCGATACTGGCCCTTTACATAATTAGGAAGGTTCAGGCGGCTTACATTTAGTGTCATAAAAATTGCCAACATCATGTTGTCTTATTGGAAAGGAGCCCGGAGGTAGAAAAGTTGTGTTTATGCTACTTCATTAGTAGCTCACCTTCTGTGTTTAAAAAAAATATTAGAATCATTGATTGGGAGCACTAACAGCAAGGATGTTCATTCAACAATCTACCAGCAACATTTTGAAGTTGCAGTGCACACAGCAAGCTTCATGGACAACCACAGCAAGCTTCATGGACAACCACAGCAAGCTTCATGGACAACAGTGCAGCAAAACATCAAACGACTGGTGGTGTTTTCAGCCCCCAATTGGCGTGCTGACGTCCCTTTCCCAATAGTTTTGGTTTGTTGCACCGTTTCACCACACCGCATTATGCATGCCAGGCAAGTGAGGCACATGAATGAGTTTGGAGTGTGACAAAATAATTAGTGACGGAATGGCATGCCCCAATGGGAAGCCACCATATACCCCCTCCAGCCAAAAGCCTCCAGCAGGTCTTTTGGGGACAAACGCAGATTTTTGTAGCAAAAAAAGTCATGTCTAGCGACGTTCCAGCGACATTCATGAAGGAATGAAAAGAAGGCTGGCACACCTTGCATGTTGTACATGCCCACTGACGGGTTGTTATAGACGGCCGATTCCCCGAGCAATGTGTTATAGGGATTGTTAGTGCCATGGGGACGGAGGAGTGCGTTAGTTATAAGATGGTTAGCCATTGCCCCTGGAGCAGCCAGACAGAGACAGAGGGAGATAGAGAGGGAAGTAGAGGGAGGGAGAGAGGGAAGTAGAGGGAGAGAGAGAGGGAAGTAGAGGGAGAGAGAGAGAACATATGTATCAGTCAGGCAGACGCAGCCGAGGCAATGACAGCAGTACACATTCACACGATCATTAAGGGCGAGTTGTTAAACAGTTGGGCTACAGACGTAGCAAAGCTTGAAACAGACATGATCATGGTTTATCACGACGGCAGCAGTGAGGTGGGTCAATGAGGACTCTGCTTATTCAATGGGATAAACGTCCATTTAGCATTGTTAGAATTGGTGTGCTCACATTCAAGAGGTAGAATTGTAGGGGGGGGGTCCCAAATTGACCATCTCATTTTACAAATGCTTTTGAGCTGAATGTTGTTTTACCCCCCCTCCCAATTCCACCCCATGTACAAGGTACAGATGCTAGCTGACAGTGTGCAACAGTACATACATAGACATTGTTTGAAGCATAGACATACACAAAACGAAGACATAACACTTCAATAACATACCTGAACATAACATGGTCAAATTACCACTCTACAGTATAGAACATGTTAACTCCATTTGAATTGAAGAAGGATGTTATGAAAGCTTTTGGCAGGTAACATTTCCGGGTTACTGTATTACGTTGTGTAAATGATCGACATTTCCCATGCAATTTGTCCAGTAAAATATTGCCTTCACTTCTTGGCATTCATCTTTCCCATAGACAATTCCCTGGCAGAAATACCCTCAAATAAAACGTCCTCGTGGATGGTAAGTGCCATTACAGTGCTGATTGTAGTCCCTTCGCAGTCCCTTTTGCCCTGTACCACATCTTTCTACTTTACTTTGTTTTAACAAAAGTGAAGGTTTGAGAAAATAGAGGCTCCGATTCTACTTGTCTAATCGTCACGCCGGACTATGTGGCGGTGACTGATGCCTTTGCCCGTGGGACTCATCTGTTCCCAGATCAGTTCTAAATAAACGTTCAACTTTGAGCAATGTGACTAAATGTATCTAGACTAGAAGATAACACAATTTCTATGAATGAGGAGGTAGTTTGGATGTGGGTTGAATGCCGTACAGCAGTTAGTGAAGAAAACAGACTGGCTTTTTGGGGAAATTGCAACATTTTGTGAAATCTTGAAATATTGTGAGTTACGGTATACAGTTGAACAAATCTGGAATAAGCTCCTGTTTATATGTTATGTTCAAATTGCCGAAACATCTAAGAGTATGTTTTCTCTCTTCAGATTCAGAGCACATAATATGATATTATTGAGATCCTAACATGCGCTCTATTACATACACACTGCACACTTGAATGGGGTACCAATGACTACATAAATATCCCCCCCCCCCAAAAAAATTCAGCAGAGGCGGAAATGCATGCCAATTAGTTCTGCCGACGAGGGACACTGTTCTCTCGCAGTGCTCTGAATCTGTCAGAGCCAGGAAGAGAGAGAGATAGAGAGAGAGAGAGAAAGAAAGGAAGGAGACAAACCGGTTCTCTAATGACCGATAACTCTGGCCTTGTACATACAGTGCCAGGGAATATCTGTGTGTCTCGAATCTACGCCTGAAGCAATTCTGAACGGAGAGGTAGAGGAATCAAGGAAATTGCAAAAGTTGGAAGATGTGTGACTAATTATGATAGTTAACTTTGAAGATTGTGTACAGCTCCATTACGCATACTGTACTAAGCACATAACGTACTGACATAATGATAACATGTTCGGAATTTGCTAACAGTTACAGTATGTGTAATTTGGCCAGCAAGGGCATAATGGGAATGGTACAGAGGGGAAACTTCTGTTGTGACTGCAGGCAATATTCTGTTGCTGTGCTATTGTCTTAGAACATGTATTATTGACTAGAATTTGAACCTAAATCAGTTTCCTGTTGGGTTGTCTACTCCTCTGACCACACAATAAAGCATGAACAAAATGGCCGACATTACAATTGCCCAAAGGACGACAACAAAAAAGTCCAATCAGTTATCCAGTTGAATAACTTCACCAAGTGAGTTTTAAGAGGCAAATCATTTTATGAATATATCATTGCAGGAGTATCTTCAACTCCAACAATCACGTCGATGCATCGGAACAGAATCACAATATCCCAATTTACTCAACTAAACTCATAATTTTGACTTCATTTGCATACATTGTTTGATGTGGCTATTAATATGGATGTATGTATCCATTAGGTTATAATTTCCATTTGATATAATCACTTTGTGCTCATTTCTTGTTTCTGTTGCTTCTCTTATTCTGAAGCCTTCCAAAAATATCAGCCTAATTTGAAATTATAAACAGCTCCTCCCCACCCTCTGTTGGTTCCCCCACTTATGGGGCCTGTGTTTGATATATTGGACCATTTCCAAATCATGAATGCGGGGATGAATTAAACAAGTCGAGGATATCAAGATGATTGCATGCTTCCCTCTCAAGAGGAGATACGTATGGAGTCAGCAACAGTTATGCAGAGACTGAGGCAAGGTACTGAATATTGAGTTGAAGAAGGACTAGCAGGGAGAGATGTCTGCTCTACCACACGTACTGTTATTCCATAATACCATTGCAGAGAAGAGCAAGGAGAAGGTTTGTGATGTGTATGACGCTTCAGAACATGATGCGTTATCCTGCGCCAGACTGAGAATGCACCTGTGCAGACTTAGTGTTTATTCTCACGCCTTATACATCAGACCTGACGCGTTTCAACACCTTAAGCTGAAAATGTGTTAATTAATTCACTCCGCTCTTCCTGGTCTTAGTGATATATCTACGGCAGTGTCTTCTAGGCCTGCCCACCCCACTGAGCTCCACTCCTTTCTCTCTCTCCCTCCCCCAGCTAAGAGCCAACATCTTGGGATGGCGCTCGTCGCTGAGTGCCTAATTATTGAGATCTCGACACTTCCTCTCACCGTCGAACATCCATCCATCATCTATACTGCGTATTAGTGTCCGGGTTGAGAGGGAGAGGCGAGCAGATTTAGAGAGTGAGGTAGTGGCAGGGACTCAACCCCTGCATCAAGGGACCCAATGTCTGGAGAGGAGTCATCCCTGAGAAATGTCAGGGGGATGGCATCATCATCTAGTGCAGATATGGTCTAGGAGGATTATATAATGCCTCTGACACTCAGAGCTCAGAGTCCGCACTAGACATGTGTATTTATTTGGACCGCTATCCAATGCGCTATTGTGTATTTCCATGATTGTTTTGGGAGATAATTGTCATATCACGAAATTGGGAGATAATTGTCATCATATAATGAAATTGGGAGATAAGCGTTTGTGGATGGTTCAACTTATTTTTAAAGAACAAAGCAATTACCATTACTTTCTTGGTTTCGCACTTTGTTGGTTGACAGCTGTCATGAAAACGGGTATAGCATTTACAAATAGTCCTGCCTCAAATTAATATTTTGCTCTTGTCCAACTGTTTTTTGGTTAGGCAAATTAAATCATGCTTTGAGCAATTCATATTGGCATTTACTTTGGTTCTTGGTTCCATCAGGTGCAAAATCCACCCTTTTAAAACAAATTAAAAGTTTCTTCATTTGATAAATTAGCACATACACTAACTGCATTATCACATTGAAAAGCTTCATTATTTTACAAAAGTCAAGGTCATTTAGGATGAGTTGCTATTTGAATAAAGTAAGAGATGAATACTTTTTTATTAACAGGAGGACAACTTTCTATACGAGCAGGTAAGTGGGAGAGGAATGACTCATCTTAAAAAACTAATACATATTCATCCATCATATTCATCCATCTCTTGTCAAGTGTGAGAACAACCCATAGGCTAATATGCTGACTTGAAGGATCGCATATTTCACAGTCAGGACCCTGGATGAGCATAACGCGGGAATCTCCAACTCCAGCCCTAGCGAGCTACTGTGTGTGTGTGATTTTGGTCCAGCCCAGCACTAACACACCTGATTCAAACAATCACGGTCCAGACAGAAGACCATTACTCGTCAATCATTCCAAACAGGTGTCTTTGTGCGGAGGTGGAACAAAAGCACCCATAAGCTCTTCAGGACCCAACACGAAATCCTTCCGCTTTTGTCACAAAGGCTATTTTTCCCTTCTTCCTCCACATCACACAACGTTGAAAACCTAAAGGAGAGGCTAGCGGGTTGCGACGCGTTCAAGCATGTGCGGCGCAAATTGACTGAATATTACCTCTGTTCAACGACGCTGAGCTGTTGATGTCGCCGGTTATGAAAGACGACTCTGACTGTTTCCTGACTGTGTCGTTCCACATCCGACGGATCCGGCTCTGCAGAGGGGGAACAACACAACTAACACGTCAGTGGGGTTTTGTAACGGTAATGGAATCAGTGCTCAAAGGTGGCTTCCACTTAGGATGTATACAGTCTGTCTTGGGTGTGTGCAGCAACATCAACCATTAAAAACACACATCAACTCTGTGATGCTTACATTCATTCAGACCTCTTGTTGCTGAAGACCTACACAGTACGTTACTGTAGTCTTTGTTACTGTGTTTTTCTGTAAGGCTTTGTAAAGGTTTGACTTCCACTTCCTCACAATAGTGTTATCACAATTGAGTCATTGCTACTGTTATTGCTACTTCTCGTTGCTGTTATTGCTAAGTTTCCCTGGTGTTATTGCTACCTCTCATAACTCTACACTGCTGTAAAAGTCAAGGCCATGTTCAAGTGTACAAGTGCTTGTGGGAGCAGACTTGCCTTCAAATAGCATTTACAGTATTCCGATACTTCAATTGTTTGATCGAGCCTGCCTGCAGTAAAAGCATGGGCAGGGTTTGCACTTTTGGGACTATCCCATTGGTTCCATTGAGATATGCAGGCTCAATCAAGCACAGCTTAAGTCTTTGAGAGAAAAAATTATAATTCTATTTCAGCCCAGCACTGTGTGGGAGTTGGGTTGATCAGTGTCCATATTTCAAAGGTCTCACTTCCAACTTTCATTTAGAGAGAGAACCTTACCTCCCTAACCACCCAGAGCCCACCGGTTTACGATCTACTTTGCTAATTACACGTTCATTTAAAAGCCTCCGAGTTGCCGATAAATTACAGTGTGTTTACGACCGCTTCCGTTCACATGCGGTTGATGGCAAAGACTCGGCGTAGCGGTTAGCCGTTGTGTCAATGTGCTGCTATATGTAATTAAAAGGTTCATTATGGACGCTGAAACCAGCTTCCGTCGTGAAGGGGTGATGGTGTGCCGTAGACTATTTGCATGATTCATAAATGTATTGTTCACAACTTATTAATTAACATTGACCAAGTAAATACAATAAATGGGCTACAATGAACTTTCCGGTCAACATCAGCAGATAGAATTAAGTAAAAATCTATATCAGATATGCTCGTACTCAACCAAATACATTGCCATTTGAAAGAGGTGAGAGGAGAGGCGCTCCCTACCTGTGAACCTGTGGAATATCGCCCTGGTGGGCGGGATGCTGAGCTCTTCCCAGAGCCAATGGAACTCTCCACACTCTTGCCACTGCAGCAGTGGGTACGCAGACACTTTCCGTACTCTTTACGCACCTGTGAACCACACACACATACACATTCCCATTCAGACGCAGACAATGAATAGAACATGTTAACTCCATGTGAAAATGAATACGGTAGTTAATAACTACACTACTTTCTAGCTTGCTACATGGGAATAAGCCATGTCATGTAAAATTGTGAGCTAACCACTTTGCATTTAATGTGTGGTTTGAGAAGCTGACTAAAGCTCATACAGCAAGCTAATACAGGGGCATATGTATCAAGCTACTCAGAGTCAGAGTGCTGAATTAGGATCAGTTTAGCCTTTAGATCACAAAGAATAAGATTACATGGACCGGACCGGACGGGACCTGATCCTAGATCAGCACTCCTTCTCTGAGACGCTTTGTGAATACAGTCCCTGAACCACAAGGTTAGAGTAAAACACGCACCTTCTTCTGGAGGACACAGTGGAAGATGAAGATGAACATGCCCTGCAGGGAGTTGAAGATGGTGAAGAGGTAGGCCATGATGACCGTGCTCTCGTTGACGTACATCAGGCCGAAGGCCCATGTCAGGCCCAGCAGACAGAGCAGCGCTATGGCCCCAATCACCCACGATCTGGAAGCAGAAAGAGACAACGTCAAGACAACGGCAACATTCTGGACCTTCTCAGAACTGCTAGAGAAGTAACAACTCAACTTGAATACTTGCGAAAAGATATGTGCCTTCGATTTTTGGAGTCTGTAATTTCCTAAAGAAATGTATTTCAATTATCACAAACTATCACCAGTGATGATTGTGGACTAGGGCCCACATTCTGTCTGACAGATCCCTGTGCATACATATACTGTAGCTGATGGTAAAAATCTAACTATGTAAATATGTAATTGTCCCAGGAAGCTACAGGTGGAAACGCACAAACAAGGTCTAAGTTTGGTTTTGAGACCAGATACAGGAGCTGTGACTTTTAAGTCAACCAAGCATCTGAGGTGGTCTGAAGTGCTGACTGTTGTCAGACTTCCCACTTAGCATTCTGTCGGCAGTGCACAACTCGGAAGGACCATCCCGTCCTGTTCGACTACCTGTTCACTGAAGCACAACAAAAACACGACATTTAAAAACAAACGTTTAGCTATCTTGGTCTGTGAACATACAGATGAAGCAAAAAGAGAAGAGAAACGCAGATAAAAATAAATGTCCACCAGACAGACAAAAGTACAAATCTAGATGAAGGGAAGGAGGGAGGAGAGAAACGAAGTGGAAAATCGACAGAGTGAAATTAAATTGAATCATGTGTTGGCCATTGGTGATCGCCTGCTCCTTGGGGACACCTATCATTTTTCTCTCGCTCGCCTTCTTTCAAGAGTTGAACACATTATTCATCAATTACATGACAGACCATCAGATAGTGTACTCTTTAAAATTAGAAAATGGGAGAGAGAGACTATTACTACACCAGGAACAGTGGAAAACTCAAGGTAACTGTCCAATATTAAAATAGTACTTGGTGTATAATTAATACATAGACAATAGGCGATACAGTTTGTATGACCTCGGGGCTAGCAGTTATGGCATAATCACTGGAAGACAAATGAATATATGTAAACACAGTATATTGAATGTGGTGCCCGAGGGTTGTCCCAAAAGCCTTGACAAATAACGAAGCTCTGAATAATTATGCTAGTATAAACAGAAATACCAGTGCACTTCAAATCAATTCATTGATGAAAACAAAGACTTTTTTTCAAAGCTTCAATTGCACAGTGCATGACTACTTCTCCCGTGACAAACTGGGAGATTTGTTTCAGCGTTCTGAGATTACTTCACCAGAAGCGTACCCATTTTAGCTAATATTGAACAAATGTGAGGTATGGGTGAGTATTCCTTCCCTACGACTTGACGGAGAGCTTCACTAAACATTTACTAAAGGCATGTGGTGGTATAAACATTACTCATTACTTTGTTATGATCAAATGTATGGATAATGATGGTGATGGTGTGTCATGAATGGATGACCTGTCCATTTTAC
Organism: Salvelinus fontinalis; assembly: GCF_029448725.1. Lineage (NCBI taxonomy): Eukaryota > Metazoa > Chordata > Actinopteri > Salmoniformes > Salmonidae > Salvelinus > Salvelinus fontinalis. The sequence goes on along the minus strand of NC_074700.1, from coordinate 14,854,377 downwards.
TCTTACTTGATCTCAGGTTCGTAATCCTCAAAGCTGACAGGAAGAATATAAAGAAATGAAAAACAAAATGAAATCAATAACCAAACAAAACTCCAAAGCAAATATTCCAATACTATGATTTTGAATGACACAATATAGTAATAGGAGAGGGCGACAGACACACAAACATAAAGACAAACAGGAAATATTACTCAAAACAAAATGGCTCATCAAATAAAGTACTATATTGATTACATCCAATAGTCTTGAAGCCAGAATCCTCTTACTCCTCTCACTCACTCGAATTTGGAGAGTCAGTTACAGGTGCTAGACGTAATTATCTTCTTCACGAGCGTCTCCACCCCTCAATAAAAACGGGAGGTCCTAGCATTTCGCCTCAATCGTCTGTAATAAATGGGCCAGGTGCGATAGCAAAAATAAATGATTTATGAAATTATTGGGGCCAACCATTAAACATAATATTCCCAGGTCTATCTTAATGACCTGTTGGGAGAGGCACTTCATCAAGCTGATTGCCCCCTCAGGTAGACACAACGAGGGTGGAAAAAAAAATAAGAGGGAAATATTGACCTGGAACTAGGGCAATATTGCAGAGGGATGGGCGACAAACAGTGGGGGACGGGGGGTAGATAGAGATGCCTAAGGACATAATAGAAGTATCAGGGCGGTCAGGATATGAAGAGGTTATTTTTCATATCTTCCTTGGTTTGTATCTGGTCACCTTTGCTTTTCACTAAGAATTGAGGATGATAGTTATTTTGCCGTGAGGGCTATCTTGGAAAAATCTGGTTCAAGGTAGCAGATATCCTCAACAACCATCATTTCCTCCTGTTCTCACTCACTCTGGAAATGTTCAAAATACTATATGAACTGTATATGAAGAATTTGGACAGGTATACGTGTCATTTCAAATTGCCTGTCAAAAAATGCATCATATACTCAAGATTTTTTTTTACATGCAACAATTTCAAAGATTTTACTGAGTTACAGGTCATATGAAGAAATCAGTCAATTGAAATAAATACATTAGACCCTAATCTACGAATTTTACACGTGTGGGTATAGATATGCATCTGTTGGACACAGATGCCTTAAAATGTTATTTATATTTTTGTGCATTCAAATTTGCTTTCGACAAAATTTGAGCGAAATGTGCATATGGAACATTTCTGGGATCTTTTATTTCAGCTCATGAAACATGGCACCAACACTTTACATTTTGCAATTATATTTTTGTTCAGTGCATATTCCTGCATTAGAATTATATATATATTTTTTACTAAGTTGAGAAACTCTCCTAATTAACCCCCTACCACTTTCAGTCCTACAGACCTGGGCCCATTTCCCAAAGCTGAAGTGGCTCCCGTAGAGCCGGTGAATACCCTCGCAATGATGCCACTCAAGCATCACGCTGAATGGTTCCACCACAGCAAAAACAGCACTTGTGCGCTTTCACCGGAAAAACGAGGGGAAAGTGCTGATTGTGTTAATAGTCGGGTAGAAATATCAAAAATGAAAATAAATTGAGGAGCAAAGTGTTCCAGTCCAAAACAACCACATTAAATTGGCACCAATTTCCTTTTTGAAAAGAGACAAATTAGTCAATTCTGAGAGGTGATATGCATTTCAAATGGCTTGAGATCGCATTATAGCTCATTGCAATTGGTCAATTGAGTCGACTTTCACCTCAGCATAAAGGAGTCTCATTGACAAGTTGAAAGGAAATAGGAAATGCTGTTATCTACTCAGCAGGATGCCAGTGGTTTAACTAAAGGTTTGTGTACAAAGAAATGTCAATGACATTTTGAATCGATCATACCATCTTCATTTGCATATTCCTTCAGGGTCTATTGTAGGGGAATTCTCAACAAGTAGACACTTCATTCACCATGAAGCACAGGACACAATTTTCAGTACCCATTTCTACGTTTCTCAGCACCTTGTGGACTACAGTCATTAACGCTCAGCAAGTTCCCAAAAATAGGGTTCGACAAAGTTTGGTAAAAGTTTGCGTAAGAGAGGAAAACAACATCCAATTTGTGCCAAAGGAAAAAACAAAGCTAAATCCTACAGAGCACAAAGTGTAATGGGGTCAAATACAACAAGTTACGCCAACGCAGCACTCACAACACATATCTGATGAGGAATTGACACGGGAAAGAGTCTTTGTCTATCGGGAAAGGCAATGGGGACCAAACACAATACAGAGCGAGCCCTAATAGTGTAGTCCTCTGTAGAAACATGTGGCATCTTACCAGTGCCATTCCACAATAAGAATTCCATCATAATAACGATAGCTAACATGAGGAAGAAAATATAAAAGACAAAAGATAAGAGTTAAAAGACAAAAACTCAATAAGGCAAAGCATAGCATGCGGTGTTAATCAAAAGAAGAGAAACTGAGTGAAATGAAGTCAATGGTGCAGAGAAAGAGAGAAAAAAACATGGAACATTCATTAAAAAAAAGCAACGTGATGACATCTGAACATAAAGTGTGACATCAAACGATGAACACCACCAAATATAAGAAAAAGATAAAAGAAATGTCCTACTAAATTAGGACCTAGCAGGAGTCTGGACCGAACGTAAAATATGTCCCTCAATCTTACAATCCAGTAGACTGCTTTCTTCAAAATCAAAACGCTCACTGTATCAGACTAAAAAACAAACCATTATTTTCATCATCAAACAATTTGATTATTAGTAGCAGGCTAAATTGTTAGCAGTAGCCTAAATTATTTACAACTTTAAGATTTGAAACTGATGCAGTCCATTCAAAGCAACCAATAGTGTGGTCAAAAAAGCAGTAGGCCTATTTGTTTTGTATCATATTTGTTTTCATTGTCACAGGTGCCATTTTGGACATAGCCATTTGGAATGAGATATTGTACATACATCTAGAGGTAGGTCTATCAGACGTCAGAGCTGAGAGAGAAGGGGTCATGAACGTTATGTTGTGGTCTGAGAGACAATGAGTCCAGAGGTGAGGTTTCTGATTGGCCAAGGGAGGCAAGTGTGACAAATCATATGATAGAGAGAACTCTCCACAGAGAAATATATCCTCTCCACAGACAAACAAGGCAATGCATCTCAAAGAAATAATCTCTATAGCACATTCACAGTATTTTTAGATTACATCTCCCTTGATAAATAGCTAGGGGAAGTTCAAAAACTGTATTTACTATATTTTGAGATGTAAACAATGTGTTACTAATAACTGATCAAATCATTCAATTATAAAAAATGGTGTGCTTACATTTCTCCATTGTTACATTTAAAGCCACTCAGTTGGTGACTATCAACTCAATAACCTGCTCAAAGTCAGGTCGCAATATCAAAAGCTGTGTCAACAGTGTTAGCACTAACACGGATGACACTCACAACTAGGGCTGTTGTGGTGGCCCCTGTTACCGCCACACCGGCAGTCATGAGTCATGACCACAGTAAAATTCCATGTGACCTTTGAGTCGCTGTAATAGCGCTTTCTAAGGTGATGATTCATTCAAAACAGCCGTACACATAGATCTTATGCATAGGCTTTATAAACCCCCAAATAATAATCATTATGATTGTGCTTTATACAATAGGCATGTCAGAAAAAACTAAACTGATTTAAGATGTCATTGGTACATAATTGGTCTAGCTTATACTCCAAAATTAAACAAATTAAGAGTAATTACCTTTGAGTGTGGACTGTATTATCATGCATGCTGGATGGACTGGTTACCTTATGCTACACTCCAACATGTATATCCATGTGTCTGGGAGAGAACGTATAGCCCTAGGTGATGCTGTTGGCTCATTGATTGTGCAGGGCTGATTACAGTTAGCCTACAACTAGTGAATTTGAATTTAGGGCATTTTTTCTATTGTCATAATGAATTGGGTGACACTTTACGTTTAGTTATAGAGAATCTCTCATCACCATGCGTTACCATCTCCTACGCTCTCTCCTTTATTCTTTTCTCCAGCGCGCAGACAGGCTGTCAACAGTTTAGTGAAACATGTTTATCGTGAAAACATGTCACTATCGATGTTCTTGAACAGATTTCACTTTGTTTCCCAGATTAAGCACTGGGTAGCAACAGGAACAAGGTTGGAGTGGCCATGGCATACAGAGTTTGGGCTGAATATCACCTGTCGGGGCAGCGAGAACATGCTCCTCGAACAATAGATGAGTGAAATTAGTGTTCTTAAATGTATTTCCCAGCTGTTCATATTAAACTCCTGCTCCTCCACTATAAAACCAACATACAGTAGTCAACAAAACGGACCGGTGGGAAAGCTACCGTAGCAGCCTCCATTCGCTATTCGAGTGCATACAGATGACATGTCTTTGTCCCCCTGCCCCTTGTTCCTGCCCATTTGATTACGGGCCATTTCAAAACGAACCTAATTCTCGATATTAGACAAGATTACATTGAGAATAGCCTGACGGGTGAAAATATGATCACTTGATAAGAGAACAGCTGTGCAATTTGAGGCAAGGAAAAGAGCACAAGCTTTGTTTTTCCTGCTTTCTCAAATTATCAATAGCCTATAGTCGCACAATGCAACTATACAATTACTATACAATTACTATGCAATTATACAAACCTTAGAATGTCTTAGAAATTACAACATACAGTGCATTTGGAAAGTATTCAGACCCCTTGACAGTTTTTGTTTTTTAACCTGTTTTTGCTTTGTCATTATGGGGTATTGTGTGTAGATTGATGAGGAAAAACAAACTATTTAATCCATTTTAGAATAAGGCTGTAACGTAACAAAACGTGGAAAAGGGCAAGGGGTCTGAATACTTTCCGAATGCACTGTATGTTGTAATTTCTAAGACATTCTAAGGTTTTTATAATTCACAACTAAAGTTGCCAAATAATTCTAAATTGAGCATTTAGGACCTGTTTCAAATGATCACTTTTATGCTCAACATAGCCACTTCATCTGCGCACTCGCTCTGTACTGGTAAAAATTTCCTTTCTATTTTATTCAGCTAAGTTCAATTATATTCTTTTTACGATAAAATCAGCTAAAATTAAATAATGACACAGGGCTTATAAGGATATATTGTCAGCTAAATGAACAAGCCTACAGCTTATGGCATGGAGCATAGCCAGATACAGTAACTAACATACAGTAGACCAACTCTTTCTGTTCTTCTGAAATACATTTTCTTTTCATATCATAATGTTTCTTTAGACCTGACTAAAATAAATACTGGATTTATTGTGATGGTGTATATGAAATTAATTTATTCGACTTTTTAAAAATGTAGATGTTCCAAAGGCTGGCATCTGCGGCTTACATAAGTGGCCTCTAGATACTAAACGCGTTTATGTTCATTAACGGTCAATTCCCATGAGACCAGCAATCTTTTTACATGACAATAACCGGCCGACAAAATGTCATGACCGTCACCGCCCTAATCCCAAATAAACAAAACCAAGCAAAACTCATGGCCACCCTAGCTCCAATCAGAGTCCACGGAGATGCAACAGTATGCACGGCCCATTATAACATATAATCATATTTACAAACCTCATTTTAAAATCGGTTGATATTGAGTCACGGACAAATGTCACAACAGACTGCGCAGCTCTGGGCTTTGTACTCTGCCGTGCCAACACGACTGCTATCGATGCTATCCAAGAGAGTGCTGCTGATACTGATACAGACTGCTCTGTCCAGTAGGGTGTTCTGTTCTCTATTCAGAACGGGATACACAGAGCAGACATCCTCGGCACTGCAGGCAATGTGAGTGTGTGCCTGCGTGCGTGAGTAAGAAAGAGTGTCTACTGTATGTGAGAAAGAGTGTGACTGTGTGGGTGTGTGTGGCGGGGTGTGTAGTGTGTGTGTGTGTGTTCTCGCTGACAGAACTAGGCCAGCAGGGTCTCACTCCACTTTGACAAAAGCAGTGACAGGCGGCTGGAGATGATGCCTAGCATTACAGCCATTAAACACAGTGATGCTACTAGAGTGTCTTCAAACTGGCGGACAGGGAAAACACAGAAGCTCTTTATCCATCAGTAGGATATAGGAATGGTAGACAGAGGCAGAAAAACTACTTAAGCCCGGCCACAAAATAAGTCTACCCTGACACCTGGTTGGACTAACACCCCTAAGTGAACCAGAAAAATGCTGTGTCATCGTTTTGGCTGAATCCTTTCGTCTCCTAGAGGCGCAAAGGGCCTCACGGTGTCATTGTGAACTAATGTAGTGTTCCAAGACACCACCGACTCCACTTTGTTCCAAATGACCTTGAATTACTATTTAATCACTTAACAAACAGATACACTTCAAGACCAAAAGTATGTGGACACCTGCTCATTGAACATCTCATTCCAAAATCGGGCATTGATATGGAGTTGGTCCCCCTTTGCTGCTATAACAGCCTCCACTTTTCTGGGAAGGCTTTCCACTAGATGTTGGAAGATTGCTGTGGGGACTTACTTCTGTGTGGCCTACTACTTCACGGCTGAGCCGTTGTTGCTCCTAGACGTTTCCACTTCACAATAACAGCACATACAGTTGACCGGGGCAGCTCTAGCAGGGCAGAAATTTGACAAACTGACTTGTTGCAAAGGTGGCATCCTATAACAGTGCCACGTTGAAAGTCACTGAACTCTTCAGTAGCGCCATTCTCTGCTGTCAATGTTTGTCTATGGAGATTGCATGGCTGTGTGCTCGATTGTATACACCTGTCAGCAATGGGTGTTGCTGAAATAGCCAAATACACTTATTTTAAGGATTGTCCACATACTTTTGTATATATAGTGTACCACTATCATAGCTAGACATGAAATACAAAAAGGATTCAAATTATAAATCAATGACCAAACCTTCAACATTTTATCTAGTCTCACCATTGAGACCGATTGTTTTGTGGTGATATCACAATAGGTGGTTAATTTGTTTACACAAAACACAGTGAGCATATTAAACACATTTATACTAATTCATTCATTGTCACTCAAACTGTTCCATATCCTGAGTGGCAGAGAGCGCACGCACAAGCGCACACCCAGATGCACACACCCACACACTCCCATTTATGAATATTCATCCGTGGGTTAGCGGATGCCGACGGGCCAGGTTAATTCTACCAGATTGTCTCGTGGCCTTTTCCCTCGCCGACCAGTGTGCACTTCAGATAATGAAGTACGCCTGCTGGAATACCTGTCCCGTTTTAACCCTTGCCCCCCCTCCATGACACAACCTTTGGTGATAATGAGTTCTGAACCTGGAGGGCTACGCTTCCTGCATCTCCGCATGGCCATTCTCACCCTTCAGATGTGTTTTGAGAGGTTCACAGATAAAACAAAAGAAGTTATTCTAAGCAGCAACACATGGTATAACAACACAGCTTCCATCTCAAAGTCTAGGTTTAGTATGACGTACATAACATTGATTGTTCAATATAATTTTGTTGTTTTGGCAGCTTTTATGCAAAAGTGACTTACAGTTAACATTTGTTCAGTATATGTGGCCCATGCGGGGACCCACAACCCAGCGGTGTATTCATCCCACATTCATTGCCCTAGGTCTACACAGCTGATTCAAATAACCAACTCATCCTCAATTGTTGAGGATTTGAATCAGTGGTGTAGTGCTAGGGGAAAAAATAAACGTGCACCAAGGGGGGGCCCCGGGACATAGTTTGGGAAACCCTGCTCTAACACACCGAGCCATCAGAAACTGTTCTGTCATACCAATGTACTAACTCCCATGTACTAATGTCATGTCTGGAAGGTCTCGATGCCTGTGAGGATGAGTGACTTACTTGATGTTGTCGAGGCAACCCGAGTCGGGTTTGAGGATGGCGGTGTGGTGGAACATCTTGTACAGCGCGATGCCTAGGAATATTACGTTGAGCTGGGAGAGACGGATGAAAGAGAGGAGGGAGCACAGCTGAAATGGAGTTTGTGTGTTGTTGTTGATGCTTTCATCCATTTTTAAAATCGGGGAGACATTGTTACAGTTGAGTTGAGTATGTTGTGTCGAAACAAGATGTGGTTTCCCACTTTGCCAAGTAGAGCACAAAATTATATGAAAATTGTATTACAGTATAACTGCCACATATAGAAGTGCCATGTTGTACTTGACAATGAAGTTGAACTAGTTGGCTCCTGATCAATGCAATGGCTGGAGTCTGTCCTAAATGAATGTATTAAACATGCAGTTAACCATAGGAAGCAAACTACATTTGGGACTGATATATTTAAGACTGTTTGCAGTTCTCCAAACTGCTCTCATCTTAAGTCAAATAATGTCAAACAAAACTAAACATATACAGTGGGGCAAAAAAGTATTTAGTCAGCCACCAATTGTGCAAGTTCTCTCACTTAAAAAGATGAGAGAGGCCTGTAATTTTCATCATAGGTAAACTTCAACTATGACAAAATGAGAAGAAAAAAAATCCAGAAAATCACATTGTAGGATTTTTAATGAATTTATTTGCAAATTATGGTGGAAAATAAGTATTTGGTCAATAACAAAAGTTTCTCAATACTTTGTTATATACCCTTTGTTGGCAATGACAGAGGACAAACGTTTTCTGTAAGTCTTCAGAAGGTTTTCACACACTGTTGCTGGTATTTTGGCCCATTCCTCCATGCAGATCTCCTCTAGAGCAGGGATGTTTTGGGGCTGTTGCTGGGCAACACGGACTTTCAACTCCCTCCAAAGATTTTCTATGGGGTTGAGATCTGGAGACTGGCTAGGCCACTCCAGGACCTTGAAATGCTTCTTACGAAGCCACTCCTTTGTTGCCCGGGCGGTGTGTTTGGGATCATTGTCATGCTGAAAGACCCAGCCACGTTTCATCATCAATGTTTTCACTCAAAATCTCACGATACATGGCCCCATTCATTCTTTCCTTTACACGGATCAGTCGTCCTGGTCCCTTTGCAGAAAAACAGCCCCAAAGCATGATGTTTCCACCCCCATGCTTCACAGTAGGTATGGTGTTCTTTGGATGCAACTCAGCATTCTTTGTCCTCCAAACACGACGAGTTGAGTTTTTACCAAAACGTTCTATTTTGGTTTCATCTGACCATATGACATTCTCCCAATCTTCTTCTGGATCATCCAAATGCTCTCTAGCAAACTTCAGACGGGCCTGGACATGTACTGGCTTAAGCAGGGGGACACGTCTGGCACTGCAGGATTTGAGTCCCTGGCGGCGTAGTGTGTTACTGATGGTAGGCTTTGTTACTTTGGTCCCAGCTCTCTGCAGGTCATTCACTAGGTCCCCCGTGTGGTTCTGGGATTTTTGCTCACCGTTCTTGTGATCATTTTGACCCCACGGGGTGAGATCTTGCGTGGAGCCCCAGATCGAGGGAGATTATCAGTGGTCTTGTATGTCTTCCATTCCCTAATAATTGCTCCCACAGTTGATTTCTTCAAACCAAGCTGCTTACCTATTGCAGATTCAGTCTTCCCAGCCTGGTGCAGGTCTACAATTTTGTTTCTGGTGCCCTTTGACAGATCTTTGGTCTTGGCCATAGTGGAGTTTGGAGTGTGACTGTTTGAGGTTCTGGACAGGTGTCTTTTAAACTTATAACAAGTTCAAACAGGTGCCATTAATACAGGTAACGAGTGGAGGACAGAGGAGCCTCTTAAAGAAGATGTTACAGGTCCGTGAGAGCCAGAAATCTTGCTTGTTTGTAGGTGACCAAATACTTATTTTCCATTATAATTTGCAAATAAATTCATTAAAAATCCTACAATGTGATTTTCTGGATTTTTTTTCTCATTTTGTCTGTCATAGTTGAAGTGTACCTATGATGAAAATGACAGGCCTCTCTCATCTTTTTAAGTGGGAGAACTTGCACAATTGGTGGCTGACTAAATACTTTTTTGCCCCACTGTAGGTTAGGTAGAAATACCACAAGTATAGCCCAATAGAGAAACCAAATAGTAGTATGGAGCATCAGCATTGTTGCTGTTATCATTTTTTATGCCTCAAACATGAATCAGCTAAAAGCTAAAATGTCATTGTGGACCAGCGGTAAAGCTATCTCAAGATGGTATTGTCCCTCAAAAAGACACCAATTTGAAAGCTAACTCGTACTACACTGTGCTAGGGAAGTGACGTTCAGCTAATTGAGCCGCCGTTTGAATCACCCCCCCCCCCCCCGACCTCCTAGAGGGACAATGCTTCCAGACGGAGTCCTTGTATTTTTCCTCAGTATATGCTTATGCGGTTTCAGAGTGTCTGCTTGTGTGCACGTTACTGAGTCTGTGTCCCATCTCTGTGCCTCAAGGTACAAAGTAGCAGCATAGATAGCGTATGATTCTAGGCGGAATTTCTGGGTGAAAATCAGTCATTATCGTGGAGCGGGATCACTCTGAGACTGAATACTGAGCAGTGTTCGTCTCTCCTCTCTCCCTCACCAAAGACATCTCTATCAGCTGTGCGGAAAAAGCGAGTAACCGGAATAATTCACAATTCACATCCTCATCCATTTCCCGCCATGACACCTGACCAGCAGTGGCTTATATTACGGTGGAAAGTGGATGTTAAGCTCTCTCTGGACCATTTAAGTGGTGCCCTGAGGTGCTAAGTAGGGTTAATGAGATAGTATGGTAGTGGGAAAGTAGGGACGCTTACCATAATTATCAAGGTTGCCGGTCCTATGAAGCTCCAAATGAAGTAGGTGTCCAGTCGAAGCCAGCACCTGGAGGGGAGGAACAAGACAGAAGAGAGAGAGAAAGGACGAGAGAAGAGAGGGGAGAGAAAAGAGCGAGAGCGAGATGAGAGAAATGCACAGGACATACATCAACATGGAGGCTGGAGTGACAAAGAGAAATGAGCACTTCAAACACAGTGCCCGCAAGGGGGTAGGAGAGTTATGACCGTTACATGAGGGTTACATGAGGGTTTGGAGGGAGGATTTGGGTGGTTTCAGTGTCATAACTTCTTATTGGCTGTGATGGTCACCACAGTGTTATCAAAGGACAAAACTCTAATGTGGCTCCGGGCTGAAGTTTCCCCTAAGTAGCCTAGCAGTTAAGAGTGCCGGGCCAGTAACCGAAAGTTCACTGGTTTGAACCCCAGAGCCGACTAGGTGAAAAATCTGTCGATGTGCCTTTGAGCAAGGCACTCAACCCTAATTACTCTTGTAAGTCACTCTGGATAAGACCGTCTGCTAAGGTACCCAATCCTAACCTTAACCGTTAGTGGAGAAAAAGCTCAACTACATCAGGATCAGCGTCAACTTCACCCTACTTCTCTAATATGATCCTGTGTGCAGCTGGTATGTTCATTGGGTTAGAGGTTCATTCCATATAAGGAATAGAAAAGTAGCACAGAATTGATGCTTCGAAACGTTTGCACAGAAAATAATAGGAAATTCGGAACTTCTTAATGGAATTCCGTCCCCTTAATTTAATTCCATTCCCAACTCACCTCCTGATTTGACTGACTATAAATTTAATGGACTTCAACCATACAGACACTAATACCGTTTTCACACTATTGTGCCGACCCAAACCATACTTTGCTAACTCAGATACATTTTCTTATCACAGTTTCCTTTCGAGCACAGTTCCAGCAACTAAAGTGGATGTCTTACCAGGCCAGCTCAGTACAACTCGCCGCAGCTCGGCAGTGTGAAAAGCGCCATAGAGACTTAGATGAACTGTCCAGCCTCATCATGTTAACCAATGAACCACTCTCCCTGTCACATTACCATATTAACAATGCAACAGCGAGCGCTTGCTTGACTTCTCCATGGCAGTTACTATACTCTAGTTGGCTGATTGAAAGCGAACGGGCCCAGATATGAGAGCGCATGGGAGCAGATGTGGGATGAAGGTAATACTGGGAAGGCGAGCGACAAAAATGAAGTTGATTCATGACCTTCCGGCTAAATTATTAATAGTTTAATCTCCGGCGCCGCCCGATAAGACCTCCATTTTTGGCCATCGGAAATGACAGTTTCCTACTCTGTTGTCATTTGGGTGACAAAGAGGCAAAATGGAAGTGGCAGTGAATTAGCCGTAATTCAATAGCATTTGAAGGCAGATTGAAGTGTGAAGAGGAGTGTACACTTAGCTTCGGACAGCGCAGGCCATACTCAAACACAGGGAGGAAACCCGACAATGCAACTCAAGATTTAATTACAACTTGTCACCTCATATCCCAGACTACGATAGTGAGTGTTCAAGAAATCCTGAAAAGAGATTCATTTTTCTTACATTCATTTCATGGACATTTTCACACGGCACGGCCCCAATGGAATTTTTCAACTATAGAAAATGTCGGTAGAGCTATTAGACTTGAATTGAAAAGCTCAAAAGCCTTGGCCAGGTTTTTGCTAATACTTCACGCACTAACATGCTCAATCACAACCCGATGCCTTGATAAAAGTCCAAATATATATAACCAGAATATACAGAGACAGAAAACAATGCATGCATTCCAAATGGCACCGTATGAGCCCCATGGGCCCTGGTCAAAGGTGTCATTTGGGTGCCAGTGGGTGTACATTTTGTATTACTGGGCCTTGATACTTCTCCCCCTGGTCTAGAGATGATGTAAACATACACAAGTAGTCAATATAAATTCTGCTGAACGCTAAATTGTTTCTTTTTTTTTTTACCACGTCTGATCACAGAAAAGCAGATTTATTTTTAAGGTAATGGCTGTCATTTCTGCCGTAGTGCGTGAACCAGCAAGCCTCCCTGCCTCCTGTCCTCTCCAGTCATGCCAGAATTCTGTGTTGCCTTTTGAGTCTATCTATTTTTGCCTGTGTCAGGCTGAAGCTGTATTGGTGGCCATCTCCTCAGAACCCTCTTGGTGTAGAAGCTAAGGGAATAGAAACCTGGGACCTATGTTCCCCGATAAGACAGTCGCCTTTTCTCTCCCAACGTCTAGTGTTGGGTACTCACGTCGGTGACACTGATTCACAGCAACTTGACACATTAGTTTAGCTCAAAGAGACACTTTGTAGAGAGGGGCGAGAAAAGCAGTACTGAGACGAGACAACTTAAAGAGACTTTAAGTCACGACCTCTCTCTCTCATGATGGGCTCCAGGTACGCCAAGTTGTCTAAATGCAGTTTGTCTATTGCAAAATGGATAGAATGGCCCTTAAAGTTTTAACAAACTGACATTATTAATGTCAGATATATGACCAAGTAAAGGATTTATGGTGAAATGTGAGCTAGGTGCCTTTTTTGGTTGCAATGTTGTCATTTGTGAATATGAAGTGAGTTCATCTTCTTATGGTATAACATGGTATATGTGCGTGTGTGGTGTGTGTGTGTGTGTGTGTGCACGTGGTGTGTGTGTATGTGGTGTGTGTGTGTGTGTGCACGTGGTGTGTGTGTGTGCACGTGGTGTGTGTGTACACGTGGTGTGTGTGCGTGCACGTGGTGTGTACAAGCGCACATGAACATGTACAGAATGACATGCATGATAAAACATCTCATGAGCAAACTGCTGATGCTGGTTTATATTATGTTTTCGATTGGCTACAGGTTTAGTGAAAGAGGAACGGTGTCTCTGTGTTATTGTTAGGAAGGCTGGTTCATGTTTCAGAGAGAAGGGCGAGAGCAAATCAAATGATTTCTTGAGCATCTTCTGCGGGGAAACAGAAGAACCTATGACGACTACGGTCTCGCCGTCTACCTTTCTCTCTTCGTCTCCGTCTAGCGCTTTTTCCCCCTCTCCCCAATCTCTCCATCTATTGCTCCCTCAGTTAATTGGGAGTTATGTGAATGCTAAAGACGCTAACCACAACGGCTTGACATTTACACGGCTATGGCTAGCGTTTGAGCTTGCATTTTCCACTGTTAAACATTTTGTCGAGTCAGCAGAAGTTCTGTTTGAGAATAACCGCTCAGGTCCATTATTAAGGGGTGACGAGGAGCATTAGTTATTGCAGCAATGCCAAATATATATCGTTGGAGGCTAACGACTACCACAAATTGTTTTTACTCAATAAAATGAGTCAGCCGAATCCGCATGGCTGTGTGAATATGTGAGAATTAAACTGACTAACTAAATGTGCAAATCAAATGTAGTGTTAGGACAGGAGTTTTTCTTGTCTTGGTGACATGACGGGGAACAACTCTGTGCCCTTCTTATAGTCTACAAGATGTTTCTATTTCAGGTCACACGTTCAGGAAACCCCCTCATCTGGGCCCATATTCATAAAGAGTCTCAGAGTAGCCCTTTTTACATCAGCAGATGTCACAAAGTGTTTATACAGAAACTCAGCCTAATACGCCAAAGAGCAAGCAATGCATCCTAGATCAGCTCTCCTACTCTGAGACACATTATGAATACAGGCCCTGGTCTTAAACTGAAGAACAACTTCTCTAAAAAAACAAACAATGGCACAGCAGAATGGAACTACATCTCGACAGCCGTTAACCAAACAAACGCCCAGAATAACCTTACTGAACCTATCACAACCATATTGAATAGTTCAGATATGGCCAACAGCCTGGCATTGTGTATCATAAGATGGTGCTGGTCGTACAGATGACTTCTTTGAACAAGCCATTATTTAGTTTTGGAATACTTTTTCAATACAAAAAGTGATGTTATTATAGTATAATATATGCCACTTAGTAGACACTTTTATCCAAACAAATGTACGTTTTTCATATGGGTGGTGCCAGCAGGAATCAAACCCACCCACCCGCATTGCAAGCACCATGCTCTACCAATTGAGCCACACAGGACCATATTGGCTGTGCAACCAGCAGCCTTGCCTCCAAGTAAAAGCTTGTCTAGAAGTGTTTTCCAAACAGGTCCCGAGGACCCCCTGTCGTTTCACACATTTGTTCAATTCGAACCCTAGCACACCAGATTTGACTAATCAAGGGCTTGCTGATTAGTTTGAGTCAGGTGTGCCAGTACTGGAAAATATAAAATAGAGGAACACATGGTGCTTGTGGAGAGGTTTAAGCAACACTGCTTTAGAATCTAGACCTTAGTAGTTAATGGGTTAATGGTGGGCATGGCATGGTTCTAACGACAGGGTTCCTACAGCGAGGTTCTAACGATGGGGTTCTAATGATGGGGTTCTAACGCAGTGGCAAATACTCACACTCGATCCGTGCCGTAGCTCCGGTAGTCGACGGCGGCTGACACAGCCACAACGAGCGCGGGCACGCCATAGCCCACCAGGTAGAAGTAGCGTTTGCGCGAGTGCTCGCTCTCAAACACCTCCACCAGCATAATGTAGAGCTGCACACCCTCCAGGAACATCCAGGTGAAGGCAGCCAGGAAGAAGAAGTGGAGCAGGGCAGCGAACACCGCACAGGCAATCTGAGGAGGGGAGAGGAGACAGTACAGGTCAAAAGGTCAAAGCGTTTGGCTTAAAGTCGGACAGAAAACGTGTCGATGTGCAGCTAAAAATTCCAAGAACAATACGGACGACAGGTGTTACTCTCTCATGATTTTATTCATATTATTAAAACATTTCTTTTCTTTTCTATTATTCAAAAGCCCTTTAGAGCCTGAACCGTCAGTCTCATGCATTTGACAAGGTAGTAGACATAAATAAACAAGGAACTAATGACTTTTCAAATGTGCGAGAGTTGCTTCCTGCTTCAAATGAAAAAGGGCATTATATCATCAACTGGATATGTTCCTGGGTGTAGTTGTCGTCTCTGGTCGACTGATTGCTGATACTGAGTGAGTAGTACTGACCTGTCAATTGACCCCTACATGCCCTCTACCCCATAGTTATTGTTGCTACCCTTTCCAAGATTTGTACAATTGGGAAAGTGGAGAACAGCAAATAGGAAAAGCGGTTGTACAGTTGTCATGGTTCACTAGCTAAGACGTTGAGCATGGGAGCTGAAGGATGAGAAGACAATATTCTGTGAGTCAACTGGAGCTATCTCTGAAATGATATAGGTTCCTGAGGCGGGTGTCAGAAGACTGGAATGGAAAGGAGCGCCAACACTGTGCATGCCCACCCACGTGTGCACACACACACACACACACACACACACACACACACACACACACACACACACACACACACACACACACACACACACACACACACACACACACACACACACACACACACACACACACAGTGTACTTGCAACGACTGTAATTGATCAGATTATTGGAGCAATTGGTC
The DNA here is from genome assembly GCF_029448725.1 of Salvelinus fontinalis. Classification (NCBI taxonomy): domain Eukaryota; kingdom Metazoa; phylum Chordata; class Actinopteri; order Salmoniformes; family Salmonidae; genus Salvelinus; species Salvelinus fontinalis. The sequence continues at coordinate 14,838,266 of NC_074700.1, read as the reverse complement.
ATACGCGAGGTACTTTGTTCAACGGTCATTGAAATTGGTTTCAATTAAATGACTCTCAGGTTCAGTGGCCATCACCGCAATGAGGAGAGTGATCTTTAAATTGCCCAGTGAATCAAGACCATCACATCTTATGAAAGGGAAGAGTAGAGGGCAAAAGCACAGTCTGGAAACGTTCATCGTTCAGCAGGGTTCTCGTTTATGAGAGCAGGTGTGTGTCTTTCTGTGCCTGTCAATGCACTAATTGTGGAACAGACTTTACATTGCATACCTCACACACACACACCCCCTTTCACTGCTCCTCTAACTCCTCTCACCACCCTCCCTACTGCACCCTGTTGATAATGACTTTGCCCTTAGTGCAGAACTCTACCAGATACCTACGACAGCCAGCGACAGTCATTAAAAACAGTGATTGCCTAATCCAGATTATCTGCAGCGTTTAGAGATCAGTCTACTGCTCTACATCGTGATGGGAGGTTTAGTGCAGTGGCGGGTGGTGGAAAGGGGGGGAAAGGGAGTGGGTGAGGGGGAGCATGTGTGTGGTCATTTGATAGAAACATAGGAGCTTGAGCTGTGTCAGGTGAAGTAACAGGGTGTAACTGGGAGAACCAGGGGGACTGGGGAGGAACTGGCTGAAGGAGTATTTGGGAGAGATGCTTAGAAAGGTCTAGATGAGGGCAGATTCAGTGTTGGCTATAGATATCCCATGGTGTTAATTATCATTGTGTGTGTGTGTGTGTGTGTGTGTGTGTGTGTGTGTGTGTGTGTGTGTGTGTGTGTGTGTGTGTGTGTGTGTGTGTGTGTGTATATATATATATATATATATATATATATATATATATATATATATATATACATACAGTACCAGTCAAAAGTTTGGACACCTACTCATTAAAGGGGTTTTCTTTATTTTTACTACTTTCTACATTGTAGAATAATAGTGAAGACATCAAAACTATGAAATGACACTAAAAAAAGTGTTAAACAAATCAAAAAATATTTTAGATTGTTCAATGTAGCCACCCTTTGCCTTGATGAAAGCTTTGCACACTCTTAGCATTCTCTCAATCAGCTTTACCTGGAATGTTTTTTCAACAGTATTGAAGGAGTTCCCACATATACTGAGCACTTATTCACTTTTTTTCCGCCTCTGCGGTCCAACTCATCCCAAACCATCTCAATTGGGTTGAGGTTGGGTGATTGTGGAGGTCAGGTCATCTGATGCAGCACCATCACTCTGCTTCTTGGTCAAATAGCCCTTACACAACCTGGGAGGTGAGTCCCACTAAGTGCAAACCAGATGGGATGGCGTATCGCTGCAGAATGCAGTGGTAGCCATGCTGGTTAAGTGTGCCTTAAATTCTAAATAAATCATTGACAGTGTCACCATCAAAGCACCCCCACACCATCACATCTCCTCCATGCTTCACTGTGGGAACCACACATGCAGAGATCATCCGTTCACCTACTCTGCATCTCAAAGACTCAGACCAAAGGACAGATTTCCAACGGTCGAATGTCCATTACTCCTGTTTTTTGGCCCAAGCAAGTCTATTCATCTCATTGGTGTCCTTTAGTAGTGGTTTCTTTGCAGCAATGAGACCATAAAAACCTGATTCATGCAGTCTCCTCTGAACAGTTGATGTTGAGATGTGGCTGTTACTTTAATTCTGTGAAGCATTTATTTGGGCAGCAATCTGAGGTGCAGTTAACTCTAATGAATTTATCCTCTGCAGCAGAGGTAACTCTGGGTCTTCCTTTCCTGTGGCGGTCCTCATGAGAGCCAGTTTCATCATAGCACTTGATGGTTTTTGCGACTGCACTTGAAGAAACTTTCAAAGTTCTTGAAATTTTCCGGATTGACTGACCTTCATGTCTCAAATTATTGATGGACTGTCGTTTCTCTTTGCTTATTTGAGCTGTTATTGCCATAATACGGACTTGGTCTTTTACCAAATAGGGCTATCTTCTGTATACCATCCCTACCTTGTCACAACACAACTGACTGGCTCAAAAGCAGTAAGATGGAAATAAATTCCACAAATTAAAAAAGACACACCCTGTTAATTGAAATGCATTCCAGGTGACTACCCCATAAAGATGCTTGAGAGAATGCCAAGAGTGTGCAAAGCTGTCATCAAGGCAAAGGGTGGATACTTTGAAGACTGTCAAATATAACACATACTTTGATTTGTCTTTTTTGGTTATTACATGACTCCATATGTGTTATTTCATAGTTTTGAGGTCTTCATTATTATTCTACAATGTAGAAAATAGTAAAAATAAAGAAAAATCCTTGAATGAGTAGGTGTTCTAAAACTTTTGACTGGTAGTGTATATATCATGTCCAAACAATTACATTTCCACAGGTGGACTCCAATTAAGTTGTAGAAACATCTCAAGGATGATCAATGGAAACAAGATGCATCTGAGCTCAATTTTGAGTCTCATAGCAAAGGGTCTGAATTAATATGTAAATAAGGTATGTGTGAATTTGTCATTATGAGGTATTGTGTGTAGATTGCTGAGGAATTTTTTATTTTCTCTATTTTAGAATGAGGCTGTAACGCAACAAAATGTGAAAAAGTCGAGGTATGAATACTTTCCAAAGGCACTGTCTATCCTCCAAACACTGGCTTTGGGGGCATTATCACTTTTATACAATAGGTTACCAACCTATTCAAATAATGATTTACATATTTTCATTAAAAAAGTTATTTTGACGAATTTATTCATATTATGTTATCCTTCCACAATATATAGTCCTGACACAAAATCTATGGTTGCCACCCAAGCCGGCTGGTCATTTGTTCTATCGGTTTGGTTGCCAGAGACGTGACCAAGTCGTTCATTCTTTTTGTTCTGTATCTATGGACGTTCGTTCTAAATGTTCCAATACCATACAAGCTGGCAACGTTCTTATCCTTTGCTTGCTAGCTAGCCAACTACGGCTAACACAGTCACACCAAACAGTGCAGCCAGAATAACAGAAAAGTAGCTGCTTTTGTGTTTGTTTAAGCTGTTTTCTAATGACATTTATTTGGATACATTCATAACAATGAGCTAATGAGGCACGATTTCAGCCGGCATAGAAAATGTGCTCTCTCATCAGGACACTGTTGTTCAGAGGAGCTAGCCAACAACACAGGCAACACAACCATGTCAAACTGAAGCTGGAAAGACCGCAACCTAGCTACACTTTGTTTCATTTTAACTGTTCTATTGACATTTCTTCGTATATATCCATAAAAATGATGCTGATTGGTGATTGACTGGCTGAGAAAAGCTGCATGCGTGTCTGTCTCATCCCGACTCCAACACGTTCATTACTATGGGACAGCTGGAGATCCAATTTCAATACTGAAACAATGTTGCAAATGTCAGAGAGAGAGACAGCAAGGTCTATAAATCTACGCTATTGAAAACCAATTGCTAGTCTAAAGGAAATGGGAGATAATGTCTAGATGCTTGGATATTAAGTTTATAAATTGTCTGGTTGGGCTGATGACAGTGGATTGCAGTGCACTGCAAGTCAAACATTTCAATGTCACAGCCGGTGGTAACTTGTGGAATAGACACCGGCTGGAATGCGGTTTTAACCAAATCAGCATTCAGGATTAGACCCACCTGTTAATTCCAAAAACAAGTTGAGGAACATGTACTGTGCTACTCATAACCATGGCTACATACAGCTTCAAAACAGAACTATTTCAAATATATAGCCTAGGCTATGTTCTCATGTTCACTTGAGGTGTCTAAATTAGAACAGACTAAGAACGGCAATTATATTTGTTCTAGAGGAAACACACTCAACCGTTTGCAACGTTCACTTATTCCAATTAAGATAGCAGACAGAATTTATATCCATTGTACAACATGTCTTGTACTTCAGCTTTTCGCCCTTCAAATACCCAGATGCCCTAGTAAGTGTACACTAAAACCTTGATGTTCCAGTGGACTGCTGAATTGCCTTCTCGAGTGTAACTGGTCGTCAAGAGATGAGAGCTGTAGTGAAGCTCACACTGAATGCTTAAGTACCAGACATCGTTTTTAACAAGATCCAGGCATAAAGTACTGCGTCAAGTCAGGACAGCGAAATAAAAACAATTTAACTGATAAGATTATACTGCAATAGGAAGACGTGAGAATAACGATTCAATAGGGTTAAGGGTAAAATCTGATGGATTTTCTCATTTACTAAATTCTTGGCTTAGCCCATGTTTGTTGAGTACTAGCCTTTTAAGTGTTTGACCAGGATTTTTGTGTGAACTGAATAACTTTGAAGCAAAAGTTTCACTATTAGGAATGAAAAATTATACCTGGTTAAAGGTCCAGTGCAGTCAGAAATATGATTTTCCAGTGTTTTATATATTACCACACTATGAGGTTGGAATAAGTGTGAAAATTATGATAATGCCCTTTCAGTGTAAGAGCGGTTTAAAAACAGTTTTGGCCAGCCGGGTGACATCACTATACGGCAAATTAGTTAATAGACCAATAAGAAAACATGCCAAACCTCTCTGCCAATAACAGTGAGTTTTCAGTTTCCCCCTCCAAGACAGTTCTAGCAACATTCTTGCTTGAGAAATTGCTCTTTGCTAATAAGCTACACTACATGACCAAATGTATGCGGACACATGCTTGTCGAACATCTCATTCCAAAATGAAGGGCATTAATATGGAGTTGGTCCCCCCTTTGCTGCAAAAACAGCCTCCATCCTTCTGGGAAGGCTTTCCACTAGATGTTGGGACCTAGCTGCAGGGGCCTGCTTCCATTCTGTCACAAGAGCATTAGTGAGGTCGGGCACTGATGTTGGGCGATTAGGCCTGGCTCACATTAGGCGTTCCAATTCTTCCCAAAGGTGTTCGATGGGGTTGAGGTCAGGGCTTTTCGCAGGCCAATCAATTTCTTGCACACCGATCTCGACAAACCATTTCATTTCTATATGAACCTTACTTTGTGCTTTGTGCACAGGGGCATTGTCATGCTGAAACAGGAAAGGGCATTCCTCAAACTGTTGCCACAAAGTTGGAAGCACAGAATTGTCTAAAATGACATTGTATGCTGTAGCATTAAGATTTCCCGTCACTGGAACTATGGGGCCTAACCCGAAACATGAAAAACAGCCCCAGACCATTATTCCTCCTCCACCAAACTTTACAGTTGGCACTATACATTGGGGCAGGCATCCGCCAAACCCAGATTCGTCCGTCGGACTGCCAGATTGTGAAGTGTGATTCATCACTCCAGAGAAAGCGTTTTCACTGCTCCAGAGTCCAATGGCGGTGAGCTTTACACCTCTCCAGCCAACGCTTGGCATTGCGCATGGTGATCTTAGGCTTGTGTGCGGCTGGTCAGCCTTGGAAACCCATTTCATGAAGATCCCGACGAACAGTTATTGTGCTGACGTTTCTTCCAGAGGCAGTTTGGAACTTGGTAGTGAGTGTTGCACACGAGGAAAGACAATTTTTACGCACTACGTGCTTCAGCAGTCAGCAGTCCCGTTCTGTGAGCTTGTGTGGCCTAGCACTTCGCGGCTGTGCCGTTGTTGCTCCTATATGTTTCCACTTCACAATAACAGCACTTACAGTTGACCAGGGCAGCTCTAGCAGGGCATAAATTTGACAGACTGACTTGTTGAAAAGGTGGCATCATATGACGGTGTCACGTTGAATGTCACTGAGCTCTTCAGTAAGGCCATTCAACTGCCAATGTTTGTCTATGGAGATCACATGGCTGTGTGCTCGATTGTATACACCTGTCAACAACGGTTGTGGATGAAATATCCGAACCCACAAATTTTAAGGGGTGTCCACATACGTTTGTAAATAGAGTGTATTTTTTGTCTGTTTTCAACCATTTTAATCGAGAAAAAAAATCACAGTAAGGTAAGTAAATGTTACCCAGAAAGGATTTGATTATGAGATCAAAACAGCTGCATTGGACCTTTATCTACTGTATCTAAATGTTACCTGTGGACCCACTCTATCAAATCCTTAGTTACTGCAGGTGGGACTTGGTGTTAATGATGGTATGATAACCTGGTGACCGTATATACAGAGAACAGAGCCATGTCTGATTATAGACCGGATGAACCAGGTGTGTAGCCTCTCAAGCTGATCAGTAACACTAATAGATTAAATAAGTGCCAGGTTGAAATGAAAACACATGGGCACTGGCCCAAAAATATCTGACACCTTGGACGCATTTCAATAGTTTAATTTGGCTCCCTATCCTCCTTTCCTTTATCAGATAACTGATTTGGGAGACAGGTGATAGATAAAACATCAGACTTAAATCCGAAACAGACTTCTGACTCGTTGCTTTCACTGTATTTTCAGATTAGTGCGGAAAAAGAAGACCAGACAAGGATTGGGAGCAACTTTAGACTATTGAGAGGAAGTCCACCAGACTTTCTGAAAACCTCCCCAACTTTTCAGAGAGACAAAGAGACCCAACCCTAGGCGCTCCACTAACATACTGCTCTCATTGAAAACCATTGAGTGGGCTGTGTTTTTTGCGCATCAATAGTCCGGCTTGGGAATGTTCTTACCGGTTGGTCAGCTCGGTTGATCCCCACCAGGAAGAGGGACTCTGCTATGAAGAGGCTGATGCAGAGGTTCTTGTGGATGGTGTTGCGGTCGCTCTGGAGGCCCCGGAAGAAGCAAAAGGTGAACAAGCTGATGAGCAGGCAGACCAGAGAGAGCAGGATGCCAACCCATGTGATGACGTCCAACAGCATGTCATGGACTGGGTCTGTATTCTGGGAAAGGGTACAAATAAGGAAATGCATTACATGAGATTACTGGATAGGAGTAGAAGACGCTCCACCAACATGAGACGAGGCGCAAACAAAAAACAGGATGAACATTAGGAAGGAATAGGCGCAACTGTCGCTCACAACCAAAAACCCCACATGAGATTAACATAATTTAATATACTCTACCGGTCAACAGTTTTAGAACACCTACTCATTCAAGGATTTTTCTTTCTTTTTTATATTTCCTACATTGTAGAATAATAGTGAAGACATCAAAACTAGGAAATAACACATATGGGATCATATAGTAACCAAAACAGTGTCATACAAATCAAAATCAATTTTATATTTGAGATTCTTCAAATAGCTACCCTTTGCCTTGACAGCTTTGCACACTCTTGGCATACTCTCAACCAGCTTGAGGTAGTCACCTGGAATGCATTTCAATTAACAGGTGTGCCTTCTTAAAAGTTAATTTCTTCCCTTTTTAATGTGTTTCAGCCAATAGGTGGGCTGAAACTGTAAAATACCAAGTCCATAATATGGCAAGAACAGCTCAAATACGCAAAGAGAAACAACAGTCCATTACTTTAAGACATGAAGATCAGTCAATATGAAAAATACCAGGGAGACAGAATGGACAGCTGATCGTCCTCGCAGTGGCAGACCTCGTGTAACAACACCTGCACAGGATCGGTACATCCGAACATCACACCTGCGGGACAGATACAGGATGGCAACAACAACTGCCCGAGTTACACCAGGAACGCACAATCCCTCCATCAGTGCTCAGACTGTTCACAATAGGCTGAGAGAGGCTGGACTGAGGGCTTGTAGGCCTGTTGTAAAGCAGGTCCTCACCAGACATCACCGGCAACATCGTCGTCTATGGGCACAAAACCACCGTCGCTGGACCAGACAGGACTGGCAAAAAGTGCTCTTCACTGATGAGTCTCGGTTTTGTCTCACCAGGGGTGATGGTCGGATTCGCGTTTATCGTCGAAGGAATAAGCGTTACACTGAGGCATGTACTCCGGAGCGGAATCGATTTGGAGGTGAGGGTCCGTAATGGTCTGGGGAGGTGTGTCACAGCATCATCGGACTGAGCTTGTTGTCATTGCAGGCAATCTCAACGCTGTGCGTTACAGGGAAGACATCCTCCTCCCTCATGTGTTACCATTCCTGCAGGCTCATCCTGACATGACCCTCCAGCATGACAATGCCACCAGCCATACTGCTCGTTCTGTGCGTGATTTCCTGCAAGACAGGAATGTCAGTGTTCTGCCATTACCAGAAAAGAGCCCGGATCTCAATCCCATTGAGCACGTTTGGGACCTGTTGGATCGGAGGGTGAGAGCTAGGGCCATTCCCCCCAGAAATGTCTGGGAACTTGCAGGTGCCTTCGTGGAAGAGTGGGGTAACATCTCACAGCAAGAATGGGCAAATCTGGTGCAGTCCATGAGGAGAAGATGCACTGCAGTACTTAATGCAGCTGGTGGCCACTCCAGATACTGACTGTTACTTTTGATTTTGACCCCCCCCCCCCTTTTATTAAGGGACACATTATTCAATTTCTGTTAGTCATGTCTGTGGAACTTGTTCAGTTCATGTCTCAGTTGTTGAATCTTGTTATGTTCATACACATATTTACACATGTTAAGTTTGCTGAAAATAAATGCAGTTGACAGTGAGAGGACGTTTCTTTTTTTTGCTTAGTTTACATGATTCCATGTGAATTATTTCATAGTTTTGATGTCTTCACTATTATTCTACAATGTAGAAAATAGTAAAAATAAAGAAAAACCCTTGAATGAGTAGGTGTTCTAAAACTTATCACCGGTAGTGTAATTATTGTGGGTATTTGTGTTGTAACATTATAACTACACTACATTGTGTATTGAATCAATCAAATAAATAACTGGCCAAAATGACTGTCTCAGTGTTGACAGTCTGATTAACATCTGAGAATAAAGGGATTTTTTTGTTACTGATAAGTAAAATGACACTCAAATGTATATTCACTAATAAAGTCAAAACAAGATGAAAATGCCTTTTGGTAGGGTCACCATCAACCTCTCCACAGAATGACCTAGCTGTCACAGATAGGACCACAGGTGGTAAGGTGGAAATGGCATGAAAATGTGTCACCAGTGTGTTCTGGCAAGTTAACAAATTGAGCTACGGAAATGGACACAGGTGGCTGTGAAAGGCACCATGGGTTATCTATTAAAGGCCCAGTGCGGTCAAAAACTAGATTTCCTATTTTGTGTACAGCATATACACTGAGTATACAAAAAATTAAGAACACCTGATCTTTCCATGACAGACTGACCAGGTGAATCCAGGTGAAAGCTATGATCCCTTATTGATGTCAATCATTGGAGACTAAGGGAAGGAGACAGGTTAAAAAAAGATTTTTGCCTTGAGACATGGATTGTGTATGTGTGGCATTCAGAGGGTGACTGGGCAAGTAGTAGGTGCCAGGCGCATCGGTTTGTGTCAAGAACTGCAACGCTTCTGTTTTTTTCACGCACAACAGTTTCTCGTGTGCATCAAGAATGGTCCAACACCCAAAAGACATCCTGTCAACTTGACACATCTATGGGAAGCATTGGAGTCAACATGGGCCAGCTTCCCTGTGGAACGCTTTTGACACCTTGTAAAGCTGTTCTGAGGGCAAAAAAGGGTGGAGAGTGCAACTCAATATTAGAAAGGTATTCTCAGCGTATATTTCTACACTATGAGGTTGGAATAATTCTGTGAAATTGAGAAAATGATGATAACGCGCTTATATTGTTGAGCTGTTTGAAAAGACTGACTCAAATTGAAGCCTGTTTTGGCCTGCCTGGCGACATCGCCAGGTGGTAAAGGATAATAGACCAATAAGAAAGAGAGTTTCAAACCTCTCTGAACAATAACTTGTTCTCAACTGGCCTAGCTGGTTAAATAAAAGTGAAATAAAAAATAAAAAAACAGCTCATCCAATTAGGCCCCTCACTCAGACCACTCCCAGCAAAATTCTTGCTTGAGAAATTGCTCTTCTCTAAGAAGCTATTGTTGTTTATTTTTGACCCTTTTAATTGAAAACAATCACAGTAAGGTACTTTAATTGTTACCCATAAATATAGATACAGAACCTTCAAAATACAGAAATACAGCTGGTATGATGCATTTTGCGTCATATGATGCAAACTACATCACACTTGATTGCTGACATGCAAAAGATTTTGGGACCGTCAACAACGGACAAATGAAACAAATACCATAATATCGTTTTTTGGATGGGGTTTTCCTTTAAAACGCTGTTAAAAACAGAAACAGTGTCCAGCTTCAAACTGACTGCTGTACCTGCTGGATTGGTAGAACCATTTGGGCGGAACTCGACGTTTCCAGAGTCGACTTTGATCACACGCAACACTTAAAGAATAGTAACACAAGAGTAGAAACAGCTTTGTCTAAAGCCACAGGCCAGCAGCATACCACCCTGCATCCTACTGCTGCTGGAAGTGGTGTTGGCGGGCCAGGAGGAGGCACTCTTTCCTCTGGTCTAAAATCAAATGTCCCAGGGCAGCGATTGGGGACATTGCCCTGTGTAGGGTGCCGTCTTTCGGATGGGACGTTAAACGGGTGTCCTGAATCTCTGGTCACTAAAGATCCCATGGCACTTATCGTAAGATTAGGGGTGTTAACCCCGGTGTCCCAGCTAAATTCCCTGTCTGACATACCATCATGGCCACCTATTCATCCCCAGCTTCCAATAGGCTCATTCATCCCCCTTCCTCTCCCCTGTAACTATTCTCCAGGTTGCTGCTGTAAATGAGAATGGGTTCTCAGTCAACTTACCTGGTAAAATAAAGGCAACAAAAATTGACTGTTTTTCTTCTCAACAGCCTTCAGCTGTGATGAACATGACAGCAAATTGTATTTACATGGAGTGATCCTGAGGATGTCAGTTTTGTAGAGCAGATATTCAATCACTCAAAATGTGTGTGTGTGTGTGTGTGTGTGTGTGTGTGTGTGTGTGTGTGTGTGTGTGTGTGTGTGTGTGTGTGTGTGTGTGTGTGTGTGTGTGTGTGTGTGTGTGTGTGTGTGTGTGTGTGTGTGTGTGTGTGTGTGTGTGTGTGTGTGTGTGTGTGTGTGTGTGTGTGTGTGTGTGTGTGTGTGTGTGTAATCTCAAAGGCCTGAGCTAACACAATAGTCCTCAAGGACAATATCAGTGAGTCACAGCTAGAGAATGCACTCCTCACTGTTTTTTTTTACTGGAAGCCCACAGTATTAAAGCTGGTACAAAAAGCCCAAAAATACAGACACAGACATTCCCTTCCTCTTACCGAAGCATTGTGCTTCTGTCTGTCATTTTCTGTGATTTTGCTACTCAACGTTCTCATAGATTGTTCTAAAACCATTATTTGGTCAACAGCAATAGCCTTTGCATTATGTTGATTCCTGTTACGAAAATATCTGTCCGTTCCTGTTTTGCAGTCGGTTGCTGACTCTCACTCCATCTCCCCAGTGTGCGTACGGAGAAGGGAGAAATGCATTGAGAAGCTCAAGTATAGTGTAGGTCTATATGACCATTGCTCAAAATGCTATTGTGGGGAAAAAGACAGTCTCTTAATATTGAGTTAATGTCACCGCTTTACAACCGGAGTAGGCTGCAGTTAGTGTGGTTTTGGCGCAGCCTAGGCCTAGCGCTATAGGACACAAACCTACATTTACTGATAGATGAATCACTTAGCCTACATGGCTATCTAGCAACACTATCGTATTTAGAGTTAGCAATCTAGCTAAGTGTTGTGAGCTCCCACTTCCTCAGGTGGTGAATAATGTGACCTATTAGGACAATAGGCCTACGCACGAAGATTCTCTGAAGAGCACCCCCAAAAATTTGATCATTCTGGATCCTATTTGGACAGGTTGTACTTCAAAATATCAAATCATTCATGTATTTCCTGGATATGTTAGATGAAATAGCTGTTTTTTAAAATGTGTTATCTTAGGCTACCATCTCAGTTGTCTTACTCGGCACTGGGGAAAAAACTGTCTCGAGCCCTGCCGGGAATGTTAAGTCACTGTCCATTCAAAACATTTGTTGTTATCAAGCAAAATAGTTACATTTATCACGATATGACTCTAGCACCTCCCCGAAACCTAATCTACGAGAAAAGGGTCAGATTATTGCGACATGGATTTTGTTTCACACATCACCCAGCTATACACAGCGTCCATTTTTTCACACATCACCCAGCGATACACAGCGTCCATTTTTTCACACATCACCCAGCGATACACAGCGTCCATTTTTTCACACATCACCCAGCGATACACAGCGTCCATTTTTTCACACATCACCCAGCTATACACAGCGTCCATTTTTTCACACATCACCCAGCGATACACAGCGTCCATTTTTTCACACATCACCCAGCTATACACAGCGTCCATTTTTTCACACATCACCCAGCTATACACAGCGTCCATTTTTTCACACATCACCCAGCGATACACAGCGTCCATTTTTTCACACAAATGGGCACTTCCTCTAAATCAAACTTTGACCCGAGTCAGCAGTATTAATCTCCACTGGGGGCAGGGTAAGAGGCTAAAGCATCCAGCTGGGATTTTTCTACAGCCTCCATTATAGTAGGGGATGCTTTACACAAAGGCTTGTTTAACAGGTGCACAGAGCATGGGCTAACACTAGCGGAGAGAGATGGGAGAACAGATGCTGATCATTAAGGGGCTGCTCTACAATAACAGTCGACGCGCTACCCTGAGTCTGGGGAGAGGCGCTCTTTACATTTTCTTGCCTGATGAGCCGTTGTGTATACATCAGGGAGACAGGGGGATGACACGACTGTGGAGCAGTGTGCCGTAGAGCAGTGTGTGTGTGTGTGTGTTTGTGTGTGTGGCTGTCTCTGGTCCTCCGTACTACAAAGGCATCTCATGCGCTGGGTGGTGGCAGATGCAGACTGTTTTGAAAAGGGGGCCTAGGGTGAGTTGAGGTAGCGAGCTGTGCCATGGCTTCAGGCTCTATCCATCACAATCTTTACCTTGATAGGGGGGGGTACTGGGTCAAAACGAGATGGAGGCGTAGGGTGCATCCACACGTGTGTGATCGATCTACTGCAGTGACATCTCTTTATTCTGGGAGGGTGGATGATCGCTAAGGTGCCAAGGGCCACAACTTCATCCCTACGATGAAGGCCATTTTCTGGGGGCTCGTCCGGGCGTCCGCAGCGGGAATGGGAACTAGGGTCCCGAAAGCAGCGGACCGTAATTCGCTCCAAAATTCAGTCTGTCATGGGAGGCCAAGGAGTCATACCACAGGACATGTTACTTACTGGGGCGGTACGAGCCTGGCGCAGATTCGATTTGTCTTCCCTCCACCCTTTAAACACACATATATTTCATTCTGGTTGGATGCCTTTGGGATTTGCCCCTGATCTGTTACCACAAGGCACAGAATAGAACCTCAGGCTGATGGGAAGTTTAAACGCAGAGGTGTATACATGTCAACTACATTCCCTGTCACCCTATGCCCTGACCACTCCAATCAAGTAAATCCAATCAGATATCACACGATACCAAATGAATCACCAATGCACCCTTCATCCTAACAGGGGTGCCTCCACTGTGCTCTGGACGTGCTCAGATCCACTGGGCCAATGGGAGAGAGAGAGGAGATGAGCTTCATTCCTTGATATACCTCAAAGAACCGCTTGCAGCATGAAGCCAATCCAATTAAAATGAATAAATCTGCCTGGACGACGCCCAGGGAGAGAAAGAGAAGCAGAGAGCGCTGGAGAGAGCTTTGAGTCATCAAATACGTCAGGGCAGGGCACATGTTGTGGTAAGGGTAGCAGAGGCCCTACCGAGGGGTGTCGAGCGTTGAATTCACATACGGGCAAGCATTTACGATCTTAAAGAGCCAGGAGGAGGGAGTTTACATTCAGTGCATGTGCCTAATAGAGCCGTACAATATTTACAGCGACGATAACCGTGAAATACCGTACTGCCGGTGGTGGAGCCTTCTAAAGCGGAATGCGTCCAGATAGCAGTCGGAACGTAGACCTTTCCACCGTCATCTTTACTTTTAGTAAATAAACGTACAATAAAAGCACATGGATGACTTGCCACGTCATTATCTAGATGGATGGAAAGCTACATATGTGGATGGAATGATGGATGGATTAATGGAAGAAATAAGTTATAATTAAGCAATAAGGCCCGAGGAGGAGGGGTATATGGCCAATATACCACAGCTAAGGGATGTTCTTAGCTTAGCTGTGGTATATTGGCCATATATCACACACCCCTGGGGTGCCTTATTGCTTTTCTAAACTGGTTCCCAACGTAATTAGAACAGTAAAAAGGAATGTTTTGTCATACCTGTGGTATAAGGTCTGATATACAACGGCTTTCAGCCAAATCAGCATTCAGGACTCGAACCACCCAGTTTATAATAAGTTATACGTTAACATAGTGGGAACTGTGCACACTATAACTGTGCCCTCTATACATTTCAAAGCCAGAACGTATCATGATAGCTTCATGATTTCAGATAAAGACACCCCACCAGGACACGGATGTATGAGGCTTAGCTTCCCCCATTCCATCATCCCATTGAGAAACACCATTGATTTATACACTGGTGGATCCTAGGGAATGGTGCTACTTACAGGTGGCTCAATATTACCCCCAGCCAATCGCGGCATACACACTCACCACCTAAGTAATGGCCTGTAGGTGGAGGGACAACAGGTCTATCTTTCTAAGTCTCGGCTGGGGCTTCAGATGCTATTTAAACAGTGCCCCCACAACCCTGGGGCTGTCTTGGAAATGGAAGCTTAAATTCAAAGGAGGGTGGTTCGATAAAGAGTAGACTGTTGCTGCCTTGGGTAGCTGGCTGGGTGGGTGGTTGGTGTGATTTTGGGCCATGATATTTAAGGTATTTAAGAAGAACGTCTAAAGCAGGTCTTTCCAAATGTTACATTTACATTTACATTTAAGTCATTTAGCAGACGCTCTTATCCAGAGCGACTTACAAATGTTGGTCCTTTAGTAACGCTGGTGTACTTTGGTTTTTGAACTTGTTATGTTTGATTAATCTTTTATATGGCAACTGGAATGCACATGACATCACCGTGTAGAAAACAAAAAGGCCTTTGAATCGAACATATCTCATGTAGGTAACATCAAAATAGATGACACCATGTCTATGTCGTATCAGACAACCGCATATTAAAAAATATCAAGTTGGATATTGATAGGAAACACAACCTGCTAGGACAGGTTGAAGCGATTCTCAAAAGCCACTGGAAACTTCCATTGAAATCACAACCAAATCTTCTCTGAGTAACTTCCAGCTGGAAGTATTATTGTAAATTTTTAACATACTATTTCAATGCTTGATAAGAGAGCAGTTGGAGTTGCATGAAGAGGAGACAGCGTCACACTGTACTTTGACAGAGCACTTAAGCAATCACTCTCATCCTCACGCGAAACTCCCTCGCAATCACTTCCCTTCCAGGAGACACAAAAGCGTCATAATCTCTGCCTGACACACGACTGGTTACAGCCCGTTTGGTGTACGCGGCCGACTGGTGTACTTCAGTGCGGCGGCAGGAACAGCTGACAGATGGAATGGCTTTCGCCATCAAGCTAGATCATATTGGTGCACAAAAGTCCACGATCCCTTCCTCATTGTTTGGATGGTAGCTACCTCATCCCCTGTCGTTGACAGACATGGTGTTTGTCTGCTGGAGTTGATAGTGAGTCACACTATCAAATCCCCTCGGGACTGTGTTGACTTTTTTTTAATAAAGAGGACAATGCTTCAGCCAGTATAAATAAGCCTTCAAAAAAGTTCAAATGAAACGTGCTTGACAAAATGTACAAAGCACAAATCACTTTGTCATCACAACCCTTCAATAAGTGCTAGTCCACAGAGTATCAACAAGTCAAACCACGTGCCAAGAACCTTGGAAAGATGAACTAGACGTGTTTGAGAAAGAAGGGAAAAAAAGCTATGTGGAACTTTGTTTACTGACATTTCACAGTATATTGCAGTATTCTGGAACCCCATAGGGCTGGGTTCCATAACCCTTTTGAATAGCAAAGATGGATATTTGTTCTTCTTCTTTGGCAGAGATCAAAAGGTATGCAGTAAGTTCAGAAAGGTGATAGTTGACTGACCACAACAATGATCATTGACTAGAAACATAATTCCTCAGAGAGCCAAAGCCTGTGGATTCTGAATCCATACATTTACAGTACTGAGCGAACATGATCATGAGACAGTGAGGTCAGTTATTGTTGAAAGGTACCTCATTAGCTGTTACATGTTGTCTTAATTGCTCGAAACAGCATTAAGAAAAATCACTAAGTTCATGCTTCTGATATGGGTTATTTACTCTTGGTCAGCTTCAAAATATTCTGATTGAAAACGGGTGTGTTGGGAAACCACTGCATAATGTGTATTAACTCCTGAGTACTATATGCCATTTACTATACATCACAGGTGGCTGGTGGCACCTTAATTGGGAAGGACAGGCTCATAGAAATGGCTGGAATGGACGGAATATATTGGCACATCAAACACATGGTTTCCTTGTGTTTGATACCATTCCATTTACTTCATTCCAGTCATTATTACGAGCCTTCCTGTAATACTTTAGTACACTACTACTGCCTCAGCACTACCTCAACATAGTCCAAGATAAAGACATATTACAAAGGATTACCAATATGTGCATAAGATAATACTGCAATGCTTTCAGCAATACGTATCAACGTATCAAACAGTGCATTATCATAAAAGCACTTCGAATTTCTTACAATAGAGTAGCATTATTGTTATTTTCTGCTGGAACACCCAGTCTATCTGTCTAAATTACAGCAAAATGAAAGATGATGGTGATAGTGGGCCTCTTCCTTCTCAAAGTGAGGATGGTAATTGCAGCGTGACTATCTCTTCTGGCGATGGCGCTAAACAAGACTACAGGAATGTTTTGTTACCATGGAGACAAAATACGGACATCCAAATTGATGGAATTTTTGTTGTTTACTGACATTTAACGGTTTTCTTTTCCCCCCCATTCACTTGGCGCTTCCGGATTGGAATGCCTTGGCAGTTTGTCAAAAGATGCCTGCATTTCCTTGAAATGTCTTCCGATGACACTCTGCCTTTCCGACCGAGCAGAAATATAGAGTAGGTAAATGCAGACATTTTGGAATTGGGATGTAAGAACCATCTACTTTCCCCCTGAATGTAACACCAGCATCCAGCGGTTTCCACACAGTGAATCACATGACAAAGCGCTTCCTTCACTCCTATTCTTTACAGCTTCCCTCTGTATTCATGGCCCGGCTAGAGACTGAGGCTAGAGCACACTAACTCCCCCAAGCCAAGTGGCTGAGTGACAAACAGTGACTCCTGCTCACTAGGGGTAAACCTCTCCGGACCAGAGTGGCTGGTTGGCTGGGAGTGGGGGCAGACTGTCGGAGGAGAGTGGGCTAAGGGAGGTCCAAGGGCCTGTGGTTATATGGCCTTTGGCCAACTGGGACAGGCATTATAGAGTCCTCTTTCCTCGCTGACTAAAGCTCGAAGTCTTGGGGGTCTTTGGGCCTTCAGCGGCGTGGCCCTCAAGCTTGCAGTGACAGAAGTTATCTTTCTCTTTTCTGGCCAACAATCCCTTCCATCTCTCTCTCCCTTGAGAATCGCCGGTAACAGTGCCACTTTCACCGCCGCACAGCGCAAACTACAGGCCAATCTTTCATGTGACAATCCTACACATCTCACATTATATATCCTCTCACTCTCTCTCCCGCCATCTTTCCCTCTCTCCCTACTCACCTCTTTTCTTCTGTCAAACAGTACCACACGTATTTTATTAAATTTTGACTCTCTAGCGCTCTCTCTTTCTTTCCCTCCATCACTCCTTTTCTCCCTTCTCACATCTTCACTTTGCTTCTGTCTGTCAAACCTCTATTTCTCATCTCTCTTTCTGTTGTTTTCCCAAAAGGCTTAAACCGATGATGAAGCAACCACAGAGCAATGACAGAGGTTACAGATATTTTCTCCCATGTAAGAGAGCAGTAAGACGCAATAAGTAAACTAACTTTAAAAAAAAAAATGTTTAACTAACTATGCTTTTCACATTTAGCCCTATCCACATAGGCCAATTCCCACAAGTCTAAAGGGTTAAAAAGGGGCGGCAGGTAGCCTAGTGGTTAGAGCGTTGGGCCAGTAACCCCCAGCTGACAAGGAAGAAAATCTGTCATTCTGCCCCTGAACAAGGCAGTTAACCCACTGTGCCTAGGCAGTCATTGAAAATAAGAATTTGGTCTTACCTGACTTGCCTAGTTAAAAAAAAGAAGTTTTTAAAGATGTGGATTCTCCTTCAATCCATCAACCTGTGAATATCGGTGTGTTTGGAACATCTAACCATGCATTCAGGTATTGAAAATGATTTTAACCTAAGTAGGTACGCGGACGACTCAGTGAAAGCCTCAAAGATCTCTTGAAACTTCAAATGCATTTTCCTCCTGCAAGGGCCACACTCTCCAACTACTTCACACAAGGCCAAATAGGGCACGGTCCCCACAATGAACACACACTCAACACTAAGGATGCTTCTGGCACAAAAAAAAGCTCTTAGATTTGGATCTTAACTCAGTGCCACTCAATAGTGTCTCTTTCCTTTTTTGTAGAATGTGCTGCTGTGAAGGTCACAAAAGAGAGCAATCCATCTGTAAGGCCACAATATAACATATGGTTTCATGGGATTTGTATTGCTTGTGCTGGATCTGAGCTGAAACAAAATGGCTGAACATGGCTTGGGATGAGATGGTGGAAAAGGCCTTACCTTGACCTCCACGTGAGCCATAAGGACGGCAAAGTTGGTCAGGTGGGTACAAGAGCACGTGGTGTGAGTCCGGTTGGTACCTAGCAACCGGCAATCCTGCGTCGACCAGTACCCCATCATGGTCCTCTTGGAATAAGTCCAGAAAGAACAGTTGGGATTAAAGCTTTCCTTGGATTGCTGTGGGGGACAAACCACATAACAATTAGTATATGGGCCCCAGCAGCACAATGAAGCTAGTGGGAGGAAAAACACAAACACATTGATTGAAGGTTGAGTGATCCATTCTAAAAAGCCAACACTCTGGCTGGGTTAAACAGAAACGCATGGAGCCTCCCATAACCTTGACATGCCACAACAGCATAAATCTACAGTGCTCCATTTCAAGACTAAATATCTCGGAAATAGCTCCTTGATTCCCTATTCCGGTGGCGGTGCAGGTTTCCCCCCACTGAGGTGGTTGGTTTTAGTTTAATGGCGGCGGTGAGCGCTGATGGAGCAGCCTTTCATTCTGTTTTTCGACCTTTCGCTTTAACCTTCACTGTGCGACAATAGACTGCCCCGCGGTTTAATGGCCGCCACCGCCGCTCTCTGTCAGGCGGCAGCCTTAACGACGAGCTTCTCCCGCTATCTCGCTGGCCCGTTTTAAAACAGTCACTTTCCAGCTTCATGCAGATAAAGGGTGAGAGGATAAATGTGCCAATGCATACAAATGCCCTATATGAATGAATGCCCATTATGAATGCCCATTATGAATGCCCTACATGAATGCCCTATATGAATGCCTGAAATAGGTCTGGTTTAAAGTTTAACTGATGTGGAAAGCTGCCATCTCTTGCAGATAGATATTGCCTGACCACTTCAAATTGCACCTTATTGCTGTGTGCGTTTGAGGGGATTGTCCATGGCAGAAGTGTGTAAACCCAATCCTCAATATGCTTCTCACAATGTTGCTAAAGCTGTGACCGTGGAACATAAGCTGTGACTGTGGAACATAGTCTGTGTCCCAAATGGCACCATATTCCCTATGTAGTGCACTACACTGTATAGGGAACAGGATACCATTGAGAAGCATCAATGATCAGCAGATCCTCTCCAGACATACATCTCCCGTCTGATTGAGTTCTCCTCCACACAGCCAACCAATGGCTAGTTGGATATAGTGCAGCATGGACTGGAAAAACCAGACGAGGTGACCTTCTGTCCCATTAACCACTTTAATTAGTCCATTAAGTGCGGAGGCAAGAAAGCGAAACAATAACTAGAGGACAGCCACAGTCCTCTGGGACAAGTGATCCAGAACCTCTGATCTAAGGGCTATTAATTGTATAGTGATGGAACTAAATACTAGAGCGAAGAGCAGTATACTCTGGTCCCAGATCTGTTGGTGCTGTATAGCCAAATACGATGGGGGTGTTTGGTATGACAATGAGCACAGTAGTCGGCCAATCGGCACAAATAGATTTGGGACCAGGCCATACTTACCATAGGAGAAGTTTGTTTTTGTCACATTTGTCATGACAATGACCATACGAGTCAGCAAGACAGCACAGATAGGCTATGAGAACTAAAATCATTTTTTATACTTTTTAAAGTTTAACCTTTAACTAGGCAAGTCAGTTAAGAACAAATTCTTAGAAGACTCAGAATGCTCTTTTAGAAGACTCAGAATGCTCTTTTAGAAGACTCAGAATGCTCTTTTAGAAGACTCAGAATGCTCTTTTAGAAGACTCAGAATGCTCTTTTAGAAGACTCAGAATGCTCTTTTAGAAGACTCAGAATGCTCTTTTAGAAGACTCAGAATGCTCTTTTAGAAGACTCAGAATGCTCTTTTAGAAGACTCAGAATGCTCTTTTAGAAGACTTAGAATGCTCTTTTAGAAGACTTAGAATACTCTTTTAGAAGTCTCAGAATACTCTTTTAGAAGTCTCAGAATACTCTTTTAGAAGACTTAGAATACTCTTTTAGAAGACTTAGAATACTCTTTTAGAAGACTTAGAATACTCTTTTAGAAGACTTAGAATACTCTTTTAGAAGACTTAGAATACTCTTTTAGAAGACTTAGAATACTCTTTAGAAGACTTAGAATACTCTTTTAGAAGACTTAGAATACTCTTTTAGAAGACTTAGAATACTCTTTTAGAAGACTTAGAATACTATTTACAATAGTCTACTATTTAGAAGACACAGCACAGAGCAGTTCAGAAGACCACATGTCCTGTCACAAGTGCAAGTCTAGGGAACCACATACACTTATATAAGAGCACTGTTTTATTGAGATTAGACCAGTGGGCCGAGAAAAAGGTAGGAAAGCGGCAGCGGCCTACATTATCCTCAGACAGTTCTAGCACTATGTCTTCTGACAAAACTAAGAATTAAGCGAAAGGCAGGTGTCCCCAGTAATAACTGCATTGACCCCGAGTGTGACATTTCCAGTTTCGTTTTGAAAAAAACATAAGCTCTCTCTCTCTTATATTTTATTTTAGTGTTCCTCTCCCTCTCTTTACCTCTCTCGTTCTCTCTCTGATCTTATTTTTTTTTCTCAAACTCCTTCTCCACACAAACTGTCCCTCCCACACACTGCACACACACAGTCATCTGCAAGTTACTCTCAAGGTCTTTCAACCTGCCTAATAATGGCTCTGGGCGCTGTTGGGAGTCGTGCGAGGGGAAGATAATGCAGTCGGGGAGGAAGTTAATGCTTCGGCAATGACTAACCAGCCTCCAGGGACGACCAATAGAACGCTGCTATCACCCAAGCCTTCCAGGTTAGACAGTTCTGTTCTTACACTAATAGGGAGAAAACTAATGAAAACAAAGTTGTGCATCATCAATATGTTATGATAGATTACTCTTTGTTCTTCATGCTTTCTTCTTGTCAAAGAAATTGAGGTAAAAATTGAAGGGGTGACTTCCTTCATTATTTTACAAGTCGAAAATGGATGTACCAATCCCAAATTTCTCCTTTCAGAAAAAAAGTGTGTCCACCAAGGTATCTAGTAGTGAATTCAATGATAATCCCAAAGTGTGTATGTGTGTGTGTGTTTTGTGTGCACACGTCCGTGTGTGTGTGTGTGTGTGTGTGTGCACACGTTCGTGTGTGTGTGTGTGTGTGTGTGTGTGTGTGTGTGTGTGTGTGTGTGTGTGTGTGTGTGTGTGTGTGCACACGTCCGTGTGTGTGTGTGTGTGTGTGTGTGTGTGTGTGTGTGTGTGTGTGTGTGTGTGTGTGTGTGTGTGTGTGCACACGTCCGTGTGTGTGTGTGTGTGTGTGTGTGCACACGTTCGTGTGTGTGTGTGTGTGTGTGTGTGTGTGTGTGTGTGTGTGTGTGTGTGTGTGTGTGTGCACACGTCCGTGTGTGTGTGTGTGTGTGTGTGTGTGTGTGTGTGTGTGTGTGTGTGTGTGTGTGTGTGTGTGTGTGTGTGTGTGTGTTTGTGTGTGTGTGTGTGTGTGTGTGTGTGTGTGTGTGTGTGTGTGTGTGTGTGTGTGTGTGTGTGTGTGTCATACCTGCAGGTGTTTCAAGGTGAATATGACCGGTTCGGACAGGTAGACTTTGTTGCTTTCTTTGTTGATGGCTGCTGTGATGACGGGAGAATTGACAATGACAGAGTAGTTGGTGGCCATGGCTTCCCTGCCCAGTTTCATGCTGGCATTCTCTGTAGACAGGTAGGCACCGATGTGTTTATACAGGACGAAGGCCATCCGGATCTCTCCTAGGAAATAAAATATGACATCACGGCTTGAAAATCCTCTCCTAATCTCCTCCCCTTTGTTTGTAGTGACAGGTGAAAACAAAAATGGCGGAAGATCATCATTAGGCTGGCTTTAACCTGTTCAGTTCTTTCAGATCAGAGCAATTAAGGCGAGAAAGATCTTTAAGGCAATAGAGACAAGCCCCTGCCACCACTGACATAGCCTGAATGTGTGTTATTGAAATGCATTGATCATATTTTACCATAGAATAGAATGCTATTGTATACAGTATGTGACTGAAAAGGGCAAATTGAGGTTTAAGTAGCAGGGAAAGGAGTGCCAGAAAACAAAAATAAATCCAAAGGTGAAAAATGACCATCTGGTCAAAATGTTTTGTATTTTTTGTGAATAAAGGGATAGTTTGTAAACCTAGGCTAGATGTTGCTAAGGTTTATATGCCTATGAGAATCCCAGTCAACCTTTGGAACCGTTTTGGAAGTGCCTTGCTCAAGGGCGAAATGGTATTGGATGCCCTACAGTTTAACTGACAGGTGTCAAATTTTCAACAGAATCAATATGTTTTGAGGTACGGTAATTCATTCCTTTTAGATGTTTGATTCCACAGGATTAGGGAGAGTTGAAACTACTTAGGCCAACTAATATAGAAAATTGTTTAAATGCATTCGCTGCTCCGAGCACGTTATCAACAGCAATAAAGGTGTCGAGGCTGAAAAAAAATACCTCAGTAAGGTACGAGAGGTCGATTTAATTCAACTTCAACGAAATGTCATTATTGCCTACACTGACAAAGGGAACAGTTACTCTTCATTATTTCCTTCCCCACTCCCTTATCGCTCTCCTGGCGTCTTTCTTTAGGCTTCCGATATGAAAGCACACTCCCCTCCCGCCTCGACTTGGATCACTTACTCGAGATGAAAGGAAAACAATTTGTGTGCAACCTCTCGATGAACAGGAAATAGAAACACATCTTGACATATAATGAAGCACTGCTGGACATAAGCTTATTCATCGAGTGGAGAGTGGTGAGCACGCGGTAAGAGATTAGTTCATTTGCATGAACAAGTAATAAAGTCCAAAAATTGTCAGCGCCGCTCCCATAGATATCCCCGTATTGTGTATAATAGCCTCATTACAGTTTAGGAGCAGCTCTTGAACACAACTAATTCCGCAACCAGGGACCCTCCTTTGCCCATTTGAAGTCAGTAAAAAGGCGCTATACTTTATCAGACCTTGTGTTAGGGGTGGAAAACCCTCCTCATGGAGGGCTACCCATCTGCTAGGCTCTCTCTCCAGCCCTTATCTAACACTGCTGATTATACTAATTAGCTGCTTTCCATGACCTTGATAGTAGGCAGAATCAGGTGTGTTATAACATGGTTGGAGCTAAATGTAGACACATTAGCTCTCAAGGAGGGTTGGTCACCTCTGCCTGAAACCTACACTATTTTGGTACTCTTTCCATTATATTGATGTTATTCAAGGGAAAGTATGAAATTACTCTGTAACGGGTATGGCAGACCAATCCAAACTCATCTCTCGGCATGTCCAGCCCACTCATTATCTCAGCCAATCATGGCTGCTAGGCTCTCTCTGCTACTTTCCCTGCCAGTGGTTACACTGGTACTTATACCACTTCTAAGGGTGGATTCAAACCAGACAAACTGATGCGTAAGAAACGCAGCAGATCAATGGTTTTCAGTAAGAGCAGTGCATTGGGGGAGTGCCCCGGACATGGGTTTTTCTAGAAACTAGGGTACCAGGGAGGATTTCCTACACTGGATGACTTGTTTCCACTGTTTATAAGTGACTGATAATAATCTGACAATTTGTTTTCATGTCATTACATTAAGATATAAGAGGGGATCAATACTGTAGCTATATTCAATACAATTCACGAGTTGATTTAAAACCTTTCTCATGGTTGGTGTGTTGACAGATTTTTCACATACTGTAAAACATTACTTTTCTGTCCTTGCATTTACGACAGTGTAAATTGTTGTTATATCATGTATGAATCATTAATCATCTAAATGAATCATTGAACGTGAACCCTGTAAGAATCCTGGATCTAGCTGTTGGACAGTTTTTTTACCTCGAGACCTCAGAAATGCAGTGTACCGACGTAACATGTTGTGTCATCTTATGTTACGGGGTGAAAACAGTTCATGGCTACACAAATCCACAAAAATGTAAGCGATTGTAAAATCGAATGCTTCTAACCGAAAGAGTCACCTTATTTTGATACCAGTCTTAGTCGTTTTAACGCAAATATAATTACGTCTTAGTCATATTTTTGCCTTTGAATAATGATTTAGTCTAGTTATTGTCAAAATTACAGTGGGCCATTTTAGTCAACTAAATGCCCTCTAATTTTTGCCACATCACATTCGTATTGCCTCAATAACCTAGAGTAAACATATATCACTGACTTCGATGTGCACAAAGATACATAGCCTTGTCCTACCAACATATTCTCTTCCCAACAGCAGAAATATGACAAACATGTACAGTTCCTTCAGAAAGTAGTCACACCCCTTCACTTTTTCCAATGTGGTTGTGTTATAGTCTGAATTGATTACAATGTAGATGTTCTTGTCACACACACAATATCCCATAATGTCAAGGAAAAGCACCTATTGGTAGATGGGTAAAAACAATCTTTTTAAAAAGCGGATATTGAATATCCCTTTGACCATGGTGAAGTTATTAATTACACTTTAGATGGTTTGTCAATTCACTCAGTTACTACAAAGATTAAGGCGTCCTACCTAACTCAGTTGCCGGAAAGGAAGAAAACTGCTCAGGGATTTCACCATGAGGCCAGTGGTGACTTTAAAATAGTTACAGAGTTTAATGGCTGTTTAATGGCATTAATGGCGTTACCGAACGTTGCAGATAGAAATGCCATGAGTAGAGACAACGTTATTCCTTATTTAACATGTCAGAGAGGCCTGTTTGTTCTACATAGCACCTGGCTATGCAATGCAGTGGGGAAAGTGGGAGGGTTGAGTGAGACTACAAATTCAAAGACAGCCTACTTTTCTATACTCACAGGAAAGAAAAACATGGCTAGACTGTCGTTTTACTATTCAACTCAACTATGCTATTGTTTTTAATATCATAAAGGAACTTGTGTTTCTTAACAAGGTGTAGGGTAGCTAACTAGAAGGCTGGTGGTGACTGGTTAGCTACGGGGAAGCAAGAGTCACTTGCAAAATGTGTATAATTGGAGGAGGAGCCGGAGTAGAGCAGTGGGAAGGACACTCATCTTGTCCTTCCTACTGCTGTACAGAACTGTGCTGTGCATCTGTGCTGCTAATATGTGACCCGTTTCAGGAGACTATGCGTATGTCGCGGGTCACTACTTCACAGGAGAGCTGTTTGAACGTAATTTTTGTTTTAAATTAAAATGCGTTTTTGACCGAAATGCCTTCAAGAACATGTGAACTTTCATGTGCCTTAATAGCAAACGTATGTGCCATCTGTAAATACTAATAAAAAATTAAAATTATGAGCCTAGTTGGTTAAGCCACAGAGAAAGTCAGCAACCTTCACGCAAGCCATGATTGGCTGAGATAATGAGTGGGCTGGACATGCCGAGAAATGAGTTTGGATTGGTCTGCCATATAGCACGCTTCTGTCTATTTGAGCTGGTCAGTATTTCTAGGTAATCCTGTCCAACGAGGCTATATTTTAAATGTATCGCGTAGGAAAACTGCATAAGCCTAATGTCAAGTTAAAATGTACTTTTAGCTAGCTAACGTTAGCTGGTTGGCTCGCTAGCTAACGTTATGTGTATGCTCGCCACTTTCTGGAGGACCGAGTTTTCAAATCAGTGGAATTTGAGTAAGATAGCTAAGGACATGGAGAAAACACCGGTCTCCGCATCACATCTTCAAACTAAGGGCAACCATGGCATCTGACAGGAGACGCGTCCATCCAGATATTACACAATTTTGACAGGTGATTTCATTTGTGATTATTATTATTTGACCATGCTGGTCATTTATGAACATTTGAACATCTTGGCCATGTTCTGTTATAATCTCCACCCGGCACAGACTGCCCCCCCCCCCCCTCATAGCCTGGTTCCTCTCTAGGTTTCTTCCCAGGTTTTGGCCTTTCTGGGGAGTTTTTCCTAGCCACCTTGCTTCTACACCTGCATTGCTTACTGTTTGGGGTTTTAGGCTGGGTTTCTGTACAGCACTTTGAGATATCAGCTGATGTAAGAAGGGCTATATAAATACATTTGATTTGAAAGTGTACTGTTAGCTAGCTAGCTAACGTTACGTGTATGATCTTATTATTCGTATCTCAGAGCCATTTGCTTGGCTAGTTATAGCCTAATGTAAGCTAGCTAACATTAAACATGGTTGGTTAGCTACCTGCAGAATCATGCAGGATAGTAATGTGATGAGTTGGGATTATGGTTTATTGTTTACCTAGCTAGGTACATGTCTTAACAAAAAACTCATCTGAGTGTGCCAGAGTGCAGAATAAATGCTGAGTTTACAAACGCTCAACACCCATTGAATATGGCCGGTGTCAGTAAACGTCGACAAAAAGCTTAATTAAATTGTTGCCAGCAGCACAGTTACAGTCACCAATGCTCTGGATAACTTGAAAACAGCCTAACCAGCTCTGCTAGGGCTAGTAAAATGGTCAGAGTGGGGTGTTCTCACATTATGAGTGGGGTGTTCTCTCAAGCTAGCCAATGTTAGCCAGGTAGCTTGGGTGCTTAACTGCCGTTGTGAGGTCAGAACGTTTGGATCAACCCTACTCATCGGCCAGAGCGTCCAGTGTGCTGTGCGCTCTGAGCGCTCAGAGTGAAATGCTCTGAATTTACGAACTGACAATCTGACAGCACAGTTGCAGTTACCATCGCTCTGGATAACATAACAGCCTAACCAGATCTGCTAGGGTGAGTAATGTTCAGTGAGCTGTTCTCTCATTTGTGTCTGGAAGCAGCTAGCAAGTTAGCTTGGGTGCTTGACTGCTGTTGTTAGTACAGAACGCTTGGATCAAACCTTAAAGAGATGGGTGGGGCTAAAGCTTAAGAGGGTGTGAACGATGCTGAATGGGTGTAGACAAAGAAGGGCTCTCCAGTAGTAGTACCAAAAATTCAAAGGCCATTTTATCAAAAGTGAGTTTACAAGTTTATCAACTTTCAAAGCAGAATTACTTTCCCATTGTTCCTTAACTGTAGTGTATGATATACCATTTTCTAGCTGAGTCTCTACTTTTATCCAAAGTCAAAAATACAATTTCAAATGTTGCTACATAAGACCGATTTGAGTCAGTCGGTTACATATTAATTGTGTGTATCACTGAAACGCTCTCAATCTCTCTCAAAAAATGTGTTCAGTCCACTCAGTAGTCAGATTTTAGTCACAGCGATAATTTTGTCTCGTCTACTGCGCAACACCCAATGCTATTCACCATAATTATTCTGGATATAATGACAGAGCCTAGTGGGTTCTCCACAATAAGATCTGGTAATGAAAGAAGATCATAAATGCATTGTGTTTTCCATGTTACACCTGCAATTTTAAAACAATACAAGTAGCCTACTTGAACTTGAATTTGGAGCTCAGAAATGGAGGTACTGGGATAGGTCTACCTTGAAAATCTGACATTTCCTCAATTTGGTGTAATTATTATAGCCAAGTTATCTTGCTCCCTTATAATTATTAGTGATTACAGTTTTGATCAGCTTTGTGAGAGATGTGGCCACTTTCGTTTGTTTCCTGCCGCTTCAATTGTAGGGTGTTGCACTACTCTGTTGCGGTAAAACCAGATGCGGTTAATATGAGGATGACAACATCTAATGGTGGCTTCAACAAATCCTTTCCGTTACAAACGGAACCAGGTTTTTGTGACTGTGTCGGCAACATAGGCCACAGAAAAATCACATGTATTTAGTCAGGCAAGTCCACAATATTCTCACATATTTTAGAATATAATATTAATTTGAATATAAATGCATTGGCAAGGCCTAAAGAATGTATTATTCTTAAACTGGTAATGGAGTCATTTTTATTTTATTTTTTATATTGCATGCTTTGTGGGGGCGGAGGGCTATATGTACAAGTATATAAGCTACAGAGTACGCAGGCTTTCGTTTCAGCCCAGCACCAGCTGATGGAACAAAAGCCTGCACACTTAAAAGCTGTTCAGGACTGGAGTTGGAGACGCTTGATGTACAGTAAAGATTTATTTAAGGCAAAACCATTTACCATTTCTCCCATGCTGTTTCAAAGTGCTCGCCGACAGGGTGATGGAGTTGCCTTGGCCACTCTGTGGGAATTTCAGGTCGGGCAGATTTCCTTCCGTACTCATCCTGGCCACCTCCAGCTCTGGACAGAGGGAAATGAGAAGAAAATGATCATTTAAATAACCTTATTAAGAGGGGTGCAAGTGTTGACAGTTGATACAAGACAATGCCATCTGGGATAATGTGAGCATTATGAGTCAAAATCCATGCACCCATCACTACGGTCTGTCAACCTACCAAAACATGTTAGCGTTGAACAATAGCTTTACATTGTAATTTGAAACTCAGTTCTGCTCTGACTGTGTGCATCATAGCACTGCTGTTTCAGTTCAGAGACAAAGCAGACAAGCGGGTAGCAGCAACAAAGTAATTAGAAACACCCCCCCCCACCCACATCAGCGGTCCCTGGGTGTGTTGAATGAAGTACATCGTCTTCTGATTTTGGTAAGCTTTGAAGACTAGCGTCTCGCTGAAGCCTCTGATCAAGCCTGAGTTATACACGTCTCACAACACTTCCTTCATCGAGCGAGGAGGAGTTCAGGTGTAATCCAGGGAGCCTTGTTGCACACTTCCTCGCTTTGTACAGTTGAAGAATGGTTGAAGCCGTCGAACGCTTTGGCCCACACTTCAAGGAAGCTATCATTTTTCAGGGTGAGCTGAGTGGAAAGCGATGGGTAGACAAGATAGAGACGGATGGTGAAGACAGCCAGCTGTTGTGTCTGAGGCAAGATCATAATTTGTGGTTCAAAGTCTGCGGCATTGTATAGCAGCGGAACAGGAAGCATTAATAGGATATTGACAAAGAATCCTTTTATAAGCAATATCGTACTTTTCACCTGCTTGAATTTAGTTTGAGAATACAATTCTAGACACTGCCAGAAACCGATCAAAACAACAGTACCTCACCTCTATTTTTTTAAAGGCCCAGTGCAGTGAAAATTATTTGTTTGTCCTGTGTTTTGTATCATATTGTACAACAGCTGATGAAACTAACACTTTAAAACATTTGATCAATGTTATTTCCTGATAGTTGCTGGTTGAAAATACAAACTACAAAGGACCATCTAATCAGCTTGTTTGCATGGGTGGGAGTTTCACCTTGCCTAATGCACATCCCCAGGCGATAAATTAATTACTAACCCCTTACGCTGGTGTGATTTGGTATATAATTTGGCTCCCGAGTGGAGCAGCGGTCTAAGGCACTTCATCTCAGTGCAAAAGGCATCACTAGAGACCCTGGTTCGATCCCGGGCTGTATCAAAACCGGCCATGATTGGGAGTCCCATAGGGCGGCGCACAATTGACCCAGCATCATCGGTTTGGCCGGTGTAGGCCGTCATTGTAAAATAAGTATTTGTTCTTAACTGGCTTGCCTAGTTAAATAAAGGTTTTTAAAAAATGGTATAATCAGGACAATCCAAACATTACACTGTTGATTTTATGTGCATTTTACATTTACTGTACTTTTCGCACACATTTGTTGATACCAAAATCTTATCACTGGATACATTCAGTGATATGATAAGAATATTCCTGGACAATTTGGGCAAGGTGCATTATAAGACAAAAAAATACAAGGGTTTGAGTGAGAGGTCTAACTTGTGTCTCCAAGTGGCAACACACCTCTCCAGTACGCACAGTTCATACGTAACTTCAATGCATGTTTATGACTCAAAGAAGAGTCTTCAACTATAACGTGCTACTTTGAACTCTCCTAGATGTGCTGGTGAGGTACTAGAACAAGCACACATGTAGTTGTTTTGTTTGGAACACAGCCCTGCATCCCAGTCTTTACACAATCCAAAAAAGGTCAATTTTAATCACAATCTATTCAGGTTGGCATAATTTGAAAGCGTGTTCTTTTGATAACATGTCTTGCTAAATAACAAAATAAGATCATACAGTGTGAGGCTTTCACAAGGCAATTCAGAGAAACAGATCATAACCAGGGGTACGCACAATGCCGGCGAGGGTACGCCAAATAAAAATGTGATTCACGTTTTTTTTTTTTTTTTTTTTACAATTTCTTCACATTTTCAAACAGTACAATTATATTTTCCAACGGGGATATACATTTGCATGAGTTTTTTTTCTCGCCTGAGTAGCCTCGTTTCACTGCCAAAAATAAAATTAAACCATCTAGTGTTCAGCGAAAGAACAACACAATGTCAAATACAGGTAGACTAGTCAAATAATTTACATCCAATCACATTAACCGTTACTCTGTCACGGGAAACCTTCACTCTTGCACAGACATTTAGAAACGAAACATGAAAATTTGCAAAATAAGACAAGGGAGTTTTTTGAGCGAGAATAAAGATTACTTTCGAGTAGTAAGACATGTATAAAAGCAACAGATACCATTAATAAGAAGGTGCTAGAAGCGTCTTATATGGTGAGCTACCGAGTGGCTAGGACAGGCAAGCCCTATACTATTGTGGAGGACTTATTTTTTCCTGCTGCCACGGATATGGCTGGGACAATGCTGGGGGAAAGGCCAAAACAACTATACAGACAATGCCTTCACCAAACAACACTGTTTCACAACGCATCAGTGACATGGCAGGAGATGTTTTGAAACAATTACTGCTTTGCATACAAGCAAGTGAATTATATGCGCTACAGCTGGATGAGTCAACAGACACGGGCCTGGCACAGCTCCTGGTATATGTCCGTTAAGTTTATGTTGGGTCAATTAAGGAAGACATCCTCTTCTGCAAACCACTTGAAACCAGGACAACAGGAGAGGATATTTTTTTAAGTACTGGACAGCTTTGTGACATCATATGGACTTTGGTGATCAAAATGTGCTGGTATCTGTACTGATGGCGCAAAATCCGTGACAGGGAGACATAGCGCGCTGGTTATCAAGAGGCAAAGTACTGACATTTTTTGGAATTTAGTTTTTTTTACTGACCACTTGTTTGACCGCTTCCATGATGAAAAGTTTCTCACATGATTGGCCTATCTGGGTGATGTTTTTTCTCACCTGAATGATCTGAATCTAGGATAATTATCTAGGATAACAACCCAGGTTGTGACGCCATGTCATCTTGTAACTGTACATCAAGCCTAGTGATCATAAACGTTGTATATTACAATAGTCTTATGATATGGAAATGTGAAGCGCACGTTTGGACTAACGGGTGTTTGGCTTGATTGTGTGACATCAAAGCAGTATTAATTGTAAAAGGTGATCCTACAGCCTTCTTAGACTCAACAACACTGAAGCAACTATCAGCAGACAAAAATAAATAAATCACTAAAAACAGATCACCCGAGAAGAAATATTAGACAGTAAAACAACAGGAAGGGACCGTTTTCCCATAGAATTCTATTTAACATTTTGGGACAAAGTAGCGTCCCTATTTACACAAATGTGACCCGGTTCAGGAAGATAGGGATATGTTGCACATCACTACTTCACAGGAGAGGCATTTGAATGTCTTAAAAAAATATATCTAAATGCCTTCTGGAACATGCAAACTTAAATGTGCCTTAATAACAAACTTGTATTTATAATACCCATTACCCCACTGAAGACATTCTTTAAAAAGGTATTTACGCTTATTCCAGTATAAACTCATCTATAGAATGTACTGTAGTACATAGACAAAACTCACAAATTCTACAGAGTTATATCTTAAGTGTAAAACTAACAATGACTCAATCAATGCCTTCTGGGAATGTCCAAAGTTATGGGCGGAGTTAGAAAGTCGGCAGTCAGAAGTATTACAATGTAAATTTACTTTTAATCCGTCTGTCTGCATATTTCAAGACAGTTAGATACCCTATAGGTTGGATGATACTTTTCTCGTCAATCATCTTGAAAAAATGTATACTTAAAAACTGGAAATCGTATACGAGCACGAGTGTATAGAGCTACTAGCCCATTCAAAAAAAAAAGAGTTCCAAACCTCTCTGCCAATAACAGCTAGTTTTCCCCTCCCCACTCATCAGACCACTCCCGAAATTCTTGCTTGAAATAAGGTACTTAATTGTTACTCAGAAATGATTTGATATTGGTATAAAAATGGCTGCATTGGGCCTTTAAATACTGCAGTTGAACTTGTCGGGCACAATGGTACCAATGGAATATTCCCAAAAGTGCAAACCCTGCCCACCTGTCACTTCAGGAAGGTCCAATCGAACGCTATAAGTATTTGAAAGAAAACCCAAACTATTTGAACACAGGCCTGGACAGAGATGGGAGAGATGCCATCAAAGGTCTCAAACTTCTTTTAACTTCTGGCTTGAAGGCCAAGGTTACCTCAAACGCACAAAACAACTACAGAGGAAAGGCATAATCCTCCTATTGTGGCTACCCTTAAAAAATAGGTTGTTCTCATGCCATGCTTTCACTTTTAAAAAGAACATTAATATTAACATCCCGATTCCTTTGGAGATGGCGAGATGTATTCCTATTCAACTGGAAAGATACAATGGCAGAGATACCTACTGTAACAATCCCAAAACTCCAGGGTTAACTGAGTCAGTTGGAATAGTTTTCATGCTGGTGGATGAGCGATGACAAAAAGGCTTAAGACTGGCTTTAGGCATGGGACACAGTCGCAATAGATTCTGTTGTGCACGGGGTAGCATTCAAAGCTGATTTAAATCACATGCTAATCGGCAGAAATCTGCTCATAAGATTAACGATGAGAGGGAGTGATGCACACACGCAAACACACAAAAGGTGTACAGAAGCTTAACATACTGTATATGCAGGCACGCACACGCACACACCACCAACCCCATCCATAGGCGCACACACCCAGACACACACACTAACAATGTTACTGGGAGCTTGTTTAGTGAGGTGTACATACTACCAGTAACCAGAGCATGAAAACAGGAAACATCTCCTGGATTTTGTATTGCTTGTGAGTACATAAAAATGGATATTTTTCACACAAAGGAGTGGAGTAGAAATTAATACATTCAGTGCCTTCAGAAGGTATTCATACCCCTTATTCCACATTTTGTTGTGTTGTACCCTGAAATCAAAATGTATTAAATATACTTTCTCACCCATCTACACACAATACCCCATAATGACAAAGTGAAAGCATGTTTTTTATACATTTTTGGAAATGTATTTTAAATGAAATACAGAAATCTCATTTACATAAGCAGCTGTGAGTCATTCTGGGTAAGTCTAAGAGCTTTGCAAACCTGGATTGTACAATATTTGCACATTATAATTTGTTTAATTCTTCAAGCTCTGTCAAGTTGGTTGTTGATCATTGCTAGATAGCCATTTTCAAGTCTTGCCATAGATTTAAGTCAAAGTTGTAACTAGGCCACTCAGGAACATTCAATGTTGCTTTGGTAAGCAACTCCAGTGTATATTTGGCCTTGTGTTTTAGGTTGTTGTCCTGCTGAAAGTTGAATTTGTCTCCCAGTGTCTTTTGGAAAGCAGACAACCAGGTTTCCCTTTAGGATTTTCCTGTGCTTAGCTCCCTTCTGTTTCTTTTTATCCTAAAAAAAACGTCCTATTCCTTGCCGCTAACAAGCATACCCATAACATGATGCAGACACCACCACGCTTGGAAATATGAACAGTGGTACTCAGTGATGTGTTGTTGGATTTGCCACAAATGTACCTTTTATTCAGGACAATAAGTTCATGTTGTAGCCACTTTCTTGCAGTTTTACATTAATGGCTTATTGCAAACAGGATGCATGTTTTGGAATATGTGTTATTATGTACAGGCTTCCTTTTCACTCTGTAAATTAGGTTACTATTGTTGAGTAACTACAATGTTGTTGATCCATCCTCCTAAAAATGTCTAAAAACATAATTCCACTAACATTATGGGTTATTGTGTAGACCAGTGACACCAAATCTCAATTTAATCTATACTAAACTATAATATAAATGTAACATGGAACAATTTCAAAGATTTTACTAAGATACAGCTCATATAATGAAATCAGGCAATTGAAATACATTCCTTGGGCCCTAATCTATGGATTTCACATGACTGGGAATACAGATATGCTTCTGTTGGTTACAGATATCTTTTTTTTTTTTTAAGTGAGGGCGTGGATCAGAAAACCAGTCAGTATCTGGTGTGGCTACCATTTGCCTCATGCAGCGCGACACATCTCCTTTGCAGAGTTGATTAGGCTGTTGATTGTGACCTGTGGAATGTTGTCCCACTCCTCTTCAATGGCTGTATGAAGTTGCTAGATATTGGCGGGAACTGGAACATGCTGTCGTACACTTCGATCCAGAGCATCCCAAACATGCTCAATGGGTAACATTGTCTAGTGAGTATGCAGGCCATGGAAGAACTGGGACATTTACAGCTTCCAGGAATTGTGTACAGATCCTTTTGACATGAGGCTGTGCATTATCATGCTGAAACGTGAGATGATGGCGGCGGATGAATGGCACGATAATAAGCCTCAGGATCTCGTCACGGTATCTCTGTGCATTCAAATTGCCAACGATAAACTGCAATTGTGTTTGTTGTCCTTGGCTTATGCCTGCCAATACCATAACCCCAATGCCACCATGGGGCATTCCGTTCATACCGTTGACATCAGCAAACCGCTTGCACACTCAACTTGTGAGGCCGGTGGGACGTACTGCCAAATTCTTTAAATGACGTTGGAAGCTGCTTTTGGTAGAGAAATGAACATTAAATTCTGGTGGACATTCCTACCATGCCAATAGCATGACAATTGCAATCTCCTGTTAAAATGTGAGGCATTGTGTTATGTGACAAAACTGCACCTTTTAGAGTGGCCTTTTATTGTCCCCAGCACAAGGTGCACCTGTGTAATGATCATGCTATTTATTCAGCTTCTAGATTTGCCACACCTGTCAGGTGCATGGATTATCTTGACAAGGAGAAATGCTCACAGGGATGTAAACAAATTTGTGCACAACATTTGAGAGAAATAAGCTTTGTGTTTCTGGGATCTTTTATTTCAGCTCATGAAACATGGCACCAACACTTCACATGTTGCGTATATATTTTTGTTCATTTCTATTTTAAATTGAGGCTGTAACACAACAAAGTGTGGAAAAAGTCAAGGGGTGTGAATACCTTCTGAAGGCACTATACATTCTGCAATAATTGCCTTTGAAAGAGCAAACATCAAAGCAGTGGACACACTGTTATGTTGTGGGTCTCTCAATACTAATGTACTTGGAGGGGTGGGCACCTGGGACCGCTGGTGACAAACAAACCTTATTGGCTGGCAAACTAGGCAGAGCAAGGCCTAGTAAACATGTCACTGTGCATGATTAACCTGACTACCTCCATGAAGGATATAAAAACACATCTGCCGAGGGGGTGGGGAGGTAGTTCGCCGTGAGGAGATTGTTTTGTTTCCTTTCAAACGGGGCTAAGATCCCTTAATATCCTGATAAATTGAGTGCCAGAGACAATAAATTCCCATTTTTTAAATTCCCCAATGCTGGCTGCTTCTTTCGACTTGGCAGACCTATATTTTTAGGTTGCCATGGTAGCAGGAGACTAAAAAAATCCAAAATCCCTTTAAGCTAAAGGAGATATATCATCTTTCCTTAATGTTCAATACACGCTGGCCGTTTCTTCAGCTCGCAAACATGTTTAACTTACTCGCCTCCTTCCCCTTCCCCGTTCCTTACAACTGTTTTCAGCAACCGCTTTAAATGTGAACTGCTGATTTGTTAAGTTCACAATTCAACAACTGATGAAGCCAGTTGTTCAAAATGTTTGTGTCATCCAACAGATCTTCCTGTTTCATCTCCCAGGGGCACGAGGAAGAACATGTCTCACAAACACACAGCTAAGGGCTTATCGTGGGAGAAGAGTGTCAACATTCCACTTTCACTCAGCTGCTATTTGTAGATTTCAATCCCCAAAATACCAGGATGCATAGAACCGGGGTTAACTCAAGTTAAGGAATTCGTACAGATATAAATAGGGTAATTTAAGATAATTAGGTACATTTACAGGTGACCACCAACGGAGAGGTCACCTACTCCCAACTGGGAGGAACTTGACCCCTAAGAGTCTGGGAATGTTTAGTGGTTGACATCTCGTTTGGAATTCTCAAGAGCGCATTGGTCGTTATTAGAGCACCCAGGATCAATAGCAAGAAGTAACCTGAACTATGGTTGCGTACCAAATGGCATCCCATTCCGAATTGTGTGCACTACTTTTGAACAGGGCCCATAAGGTTCTGGACATAACTAGTGCACTATATAGGGAATAGGGTACAGTTTGGTACGCGCCTAATGAGTAGAACCAGAGATGAGACACTTGATACAGCTATACTTATTTGAAAGACAACTTAATCAAATATTCTAGAGAACAACACAATTAAATCAAGTATTTTTTTAAACCAACACTAGAACCACTTAATTTATTACTGACATTTTTTTAAGACATGCCCCATTCATCCTTGACTTTTCCTAAATAAGTCTATATAACACCCTGTCGGTGTTAGAATCGTATTATCACAAACAGAACTGGAGATATAAACAGTTTAAGGAGGGCGTGTCCTTTTTTGAATGGTTTTCCCCGTTTGCCTCCTTGGCCAGACGTAGTTTTTTTTGCAAGTAACTTGTTCGCCGATGACAGTGAAGTGCAGAAATAGTCCATGGAGACATTGCTCCTCTTGCCAACGTAAGGTTCCACAAGCCTCATCACCACATTCTCCAACACTCGAGCCCGCATGAACAAAGTGAGACTGGAGCTCCCTCCCTCTGTGCAAAATAAGACACCTGAACAGTGCTGAAGAATGACAAGAGGAAGGGGACCCAATGAAGAGCGAACCGGAGAATATGAGAACATTATGCACTACAACCAAACAAAGGTATGTCAAAGTGTCAAGCAAGCGAAAGCTACGTAAATGGTGTCAACTGTTAGGACAAGGGATAACAGCAGAATGAAATCCACCTGATGCCATTGTGTGAAGAAGCACATGAGCACGAGCTGACAATAACTGACAATTTTGGACTTCTGTCATATCGACACCTAGGGCTCTATTTTAACAAACCTAATGCAAAGGTAAATCTAAGCGCAGGTGGTAGCTCAACTGGTCCAGGTGTGTGTCTGAAATATTTGAGCTATTTTCACTATCGGAGAACTTGCTGGCGTTGGCACGAAAGGGCTGGGTTTGATGAATAAACAAGTTGTGGGTGTTTCGAGGCTTGGCCCCTCACTGGCCAATAAGAACATTCTCCATGGCTAAATATATGGTTGCTTCAAGTTGTGTATTTACGGTCTTTCATGTACAGTACTGCCTTGGAATCAACTCCAATTCCAATGTTAGTCCGTTACAGTTCGTTAAATGGCTTCCAGAAACGATATAACAAAGTGTAGACCCATCTTTGCTAAATACCTTCACTTGAAACCATTTGCGGTCCAGAAATAATTGCATGGCTTCAATAGCATTCACAATGATATAGGGGCCAGGCCTACTGTAAATTGCATTATGGCTGAGCATGAACAAGCCAAAAATGGTCAATAAACAAGATGAAATAAATGATGCATAAGGCCTAAAACGAGAACAAATTAGCACAATGAACAACTTGTTTTAAGTAGGCTATGTCACAGTTAGACACCATTTCTCCCTGTGTACAGATACTATTGAAACAACGCAGACTATGGAGGGTGTAACGCTCATCCACATGTTTCACAGTAGCTGGGCAAAGATCCAATATATATAGAAAGGGAGAACATCCACACACTGTTCTACTGCTCCCAAATAGGCCTATGTTTAGTGAACATAAACGGAACCATCTTACAGATTGCATTCACACATCTCCAGAAGTTGCATTGTAAGCGCGTTTTCACCACAAAACCAGGAAGGTGTATCATTCTAATAAGTTCGGTTGTAATAAAATGTAACGAAAAAAAATCAATCAGTAAAAAAAAAAATCAAATAATAATAATATGTCAAATGTAATGATATCATAAAATCACCAGGATAAAACAAGACTTGCACTGCTGTTGAACCAGCCTTTCTTATAGTCGGCCAAAGGGAGGGATTGGGTTTTTAACATATGAAACGGAAAGCTAGCAATTATTACAGGTAAACACGAGTTTCACTGGTATTCAGGAACTTCTCCTCTCTCGTTTCATGACGGGCACGTAGCCTACATCATGGAGGTTTTACGCACGTCCAAAACAGGACCTGCATGGCTAAAATAATGTGGGCCTGCCTACAATGCATAGATACAAAGCTCACTGTTTTACTCTTCTCAAACGTGATCTTTTAATAAAGCTTTGGCGATTAAGATGTATTTCCAAGCTGTCTCAGGAGCCAAACCCTTTATCGACAGTCTTGACTACTTCGCAATTATATTGGGCAGATTTTTTATAAAAAAGACTACATTGAGAGGAGGGTAGAATATGCTTGGTTTTGAATAAAATACAACAAAACATTTGTTTTTATGTTTCTAAATACAAAATATACAGGCACCAAAAGCACATTAGGTTACTCTTGTTACACTCGCATTAACATCTGCTAACCATGTGTATGTGACAAATAACATTTGATTTGACTTGATTTGAAATGGGCAGTGCGCATTTCTGCGGTCAAAATTCAAGCCATAACCCACTGCGTTACAGCTAAAACCAGGTTTTGGTTGGTCTAAATTTCAGCGCTGCCGGAAATTAGCACTTTGGATCATGTATTTAAGGACAAATATTTAAACCCTGCCCATCTGAGCACTAGCGAGTTGATATAAGACAGGTCGTTTGTTGAACCTTTGTCAAACCTGGCGTTATGGGATGGAAAATGTCAAACTAACATGTGTTTGACACTAGTGCCGAATTAACGCCAGCTGAAAATAGAGCCCTTACATTCATTATAATGCAATTATTGCTTTTTTTTGTTGCAGAGTTTCACTCTTTATCAAGGCCACTTGGCACTAATAATGATGTTTAGGCTACTGAGGCTACTGATGTATTCATAATTTGACTGCGTCTTGACCGTGCATCTTGGTGGTCGGGGTAGGTTTTGTTTATTTTGTCGTTATAAAAATAAGCTGTTACCGTGTTCCAACACATATGCTTTCTGTTTCATAGTTCAAATTGATGCATCGTGCCATTTGGTCATCTGAATAGCTATACAACAGCAATATAGAGTAGTTAAAGAGTACTACATCAATATCCATCTTGCCTCCGTTAGGCGTATGGAACAATCAGTGGATAAGTCGTTCAGTATATCCTATTATCTGTAGGATCACATTCAGGTTCTGAATTAACTTGAACACAGTCACTTAGAATTGCTCATTAAACTAAGCTCAAACAATGATCACTAAGACTGTGGATGCATCTCAAACGGCATTCCTTGTGTAGTGCACTACTTTTGAAGAGGGCCCATAGGGCTCTGGTCAAAAGAAGTGCACTATATCGGGAATAGCAAAGCCCTCTCGCTTACCCTCTCTTTACCAAGACGCAGCACGATGATACAGGAATTTAGTTTGTCCCAACTGGTTCCCCTTGGACGACCAAAATAATCACATTAGGATGGCTAATGCTAATATTAATGGCAATTGGAGGCGAAGCTGAAAATGTAGTAATCTGTTTAATCAGATGTGATGAGACAACAGCCACTGTTCTTTCAGACTAGACACTTTTCCTGCTCGCTTTGCTTGAACAATTGTCTAATCTTTTATCATTTCAAATAATCAAAAAGCTCTTTGTATATCTTGTAATATTATAATATAATACATGACATTAAGCAGACACTTTTGTCGAAAGTGAAAGCATAAATATTTTTTCGTATGGGTGGCCCCAGCGGGAATCAAACCCACAATTATGGCGTTGCAATGGCCATGCTCCATCTTGCTTAGCTAAATACGCGTTGCTATTCCCGATTTAATTCAAAGACTCAACCATGGACACTCTTACTGACAGTTGTGGTTGCTTCGCGTGATGTATTGTTGTCCCTACCTTCTTGCCTTTGTGCTGTCGTCTGTGGCCAATAGTGTTTGTACAATGTTTTGTGCTGCTCCCATGTTGTGTTGCTACCATGTTGTTGTCATGTTGTGTTGCTACCATGCTGTTGTCATGTGTTGCTGCCATGCTATGTTGTTGTCTTAGGTCACTCTTTATGTAGTGTTGTGTTGTCTCTTGTCGTGATATGTGTTTTGTCTTATATTTTTATTTTAATCCCAGCCCCCGTCCCCGCAGGAGGCCTTTTGCCTTTTGGTAGGCCGTCATTGTAAATAAGAACTTGCCTAGTTAAATAAAGGTTAAATTTTTTTTTGAAAATAAGTAAACCAAGTCAAACCCAATGTTGTATATTCCAGAAGTATATATTCCAGAAGTATATTAGGTATCAAGAGATGGGACAACATTTGCGATCACACTGTCCTATGATGTCTATGAAAAGGTTTTCAAAACATTCAGTCAATTGTATTTCTTACACATCCTAGTAATCATGTTTTGCCAGGTTGACAGATGATCTTGTCTTCACCAGTGTAAATTTAAGTGTCTGAAGATTTCTCTTTTTACCACACCAATCAGTTCTATCGCTGTGTGTATGTATGTGTGTGTGTGTGCGTGCGTGCGTTAAGATCTAATTTCAAGTTGGTGTCGTGCTAGTGGGTGTGTATAGCTTTAAGTCTGTACTCACGGATGTTGTTTGTGTTCTCCTGCACGATGTCCGTCTTGAGCAGGTTGTCGGCCAGGATGAAGGCCCCCTGCTCCACCGTATCCAGCAGCATTGTGGCTGCTCTCAGCTGCTCCCCGGTGCTCAGGTCCCTCCACGCCGACTGGGCCTGGGGCTGAAGCAGGTTGTTCACGGTCTCCACCATGGCCTGCACCAGACAACATGGAGAGTTAGCGACATGAAGAAGGTGGAGGGGGCTAACCAACCAGAGCATCAGTATGGAGGTAGCAAGGGAAGGGATCAGTATGGGTTATGGAAGCACTGTATTATCACCGATGAAATTAATAATGGACCAAAAGGGGTAGTTAACAGGTTATTAGGGATGTCAATTAAGTTATGCCAGGACTTTTCAGAGGAAGACATATTACGGAAGGTTAGTCACAGATGTTTGCAGGATCTTGGGAGATGTTAGATATTACCAGAGATTTTCGAGAAAATCTCAAATAGCTCATAGCAACATTGCGCTAAGGTGAATACGTGTAGACAAACTGGCCATGGCAATTCTTATATTTCCAAGAGAAACAATGACATTATCTAAATAATAGAACAGGTGAAAGCCAGGCTGTGGCTGATGCATTTCCATGAATGTCCCATGAATGTATTCAGCCCCAAAAATCCCCATATTGCTCCATGCTACAGTATCACATATATACAATTACAATGAAACAGAATACGTTGAAATAATCCTAATATATTATTCAGTACAGGCAGCCAATAGCGTA
This sequence comes from Salvelinus fontinalis, assembly GCF_029448725.1. NCBI lineage: Eukaryota > Metazoa > Chordata > Actinopteri > Salmoniformes > Salmonidae > Salvelinus > Salvelinus fontinalis. Next base: position 14,796,300 of record NC_074700.1, on the reverse strand, counting down.
CAGGTTATTTTGTTGTCGGCTCCTCAGGACGACCACTCTCGGAGGAACACTATTGTCTATTAATATTGTTTAACCTCAATTATGTTTTCCCTAATCCCACAATAAATTAACAGTCAGAAACCAATAAGCCAAGGAGAAAGAAAAGAGAGCATTCTCCGGAGAAGATGAACAATTTAGAGCAATTAAAGACGTAGAAACGCCGATGGCAAGACATTTGAATAGAATATTAATTGGTCAAGATGAACCATTCTATCCCTCTGATGCAACAGAAGAAAATGCATAATCATAACTGAAAATAAAACGCCATCCATGAATAGGTGTTCGCACAGCAGTCACAGTTGCTCTTTCATCTCAAAACCTAATAATCCAACATTGACAAGGACTATTGAGCAGTGGCTTTCAAAAAGCACAGAAAAGAGTGGGGGGGAAAAATACGAATTTTAAAGAAATCATCACAGCCTCTTCTGATATTCCACAACTTCAAAGGCCAATTTACTAGTCCTCGTTTGCAAAGATGGAAGCCGCGCTTAATCGTAAATGCACGCCGGCGAGAATCTGAGGGAGAAACATTAAGCCCTTTAAGAGGGGGGAGAACAATCTCCTCCAACGTCGCATATGGCAATACCTCGGTGTGATCCCCGCGGCTACAGCAGGTTCTGTTTTTGATCAATGGACTATGAAAGAGAATAGGAGTTTTCGAGATGATATCAGAGCACCTGGGGGACGAAACCTCAGGCAATGCAATTCGATAACAGCACATTGGGAGCTGCCCTGCAGAACTCAACTGATTACAATGAAGTAATTCTATAAACATTATAGACATTATATTCCACACACAATAGTGATCAGCCTCCAACTGTCTCCGTTTTGGACGGAGTGGCAGCTAGACTAGAGTGTCTCTGGAACAGACAAGTGCAAGAGGAAGAGTGGTGATCGTATTCAACTCCGTAGCGGGCTGCGATGAAGGGAATATCAAATAGCAGCAGCTGGCTTTTCCACAGTCCTCAGCGCACAGACGCTGTCATTTTTAAGGCTTTTTTTAAAGGCAGGCAGGCACCCAACTTTGATGTAATTATTCATTATCTCCAGCCGATCGCACCTTTTGACATCAACGGAGACGGCGAGGTTGATTCTCTCTCAATTAAGGAGGTCTTTCTCTGCGGCGCTGGCATATTTCCCCCTTTGCCAGGTCTGGTTTAAATATTGAAAGAATGAATCATCAGTGGCTGTGAGTTAGATGGGTGGATATGCATAATTAAGTGTTGGACCGTCCACAAAATGTAGCACGGACAGATTCAGGTACAGTACATACAGCAAACGAAATCCAAGTGATGAATGAAAATCACATAAAAGAAAGACAGTAGAAAGCTTGGAGTATCGGCAACAAACCACAAGTGGACATATTTCTAGGATGTTATGAAGTCTATCTAGTACGCAATTTGTCCTTCCAGAGATTACATGCTGGATCCATCATCAACATGATACACTCATCATTTTGTGCTAAGTCACTGAATTAGTTGCAGTCTTTGGGTATGGCACATAATAGGGAAGCATTTGCAAGTCAATGCGACATGAAGTCGTATTTTGGATAGGGATACTCAGAAATGATAGGGCATTGACTAGTGTGCGGATTCAAGTATAAAGCCCCTCATTTTGAATCAGGAAGTCACATTTTGACAGGGCTTAGCTGCTTAATATGGGGTTACGATGCTTATCTGTGGACATAATAGAGAATCAATCAATTACGAATATAAATCTGGATTACTTGGGCGGGTATCATAGAAATCCTGAGTCATAATTATTCAACATCAACAGTGTATAACACTTTATGAAGAGTATGGCAAGAAAGATTAATGATGATGGGGAATAAATATATACAGTGCCTTCAGAAAGTATTCATACCACTTGACTTATTTTGCATTTTGTTGTGTTACAGCCTGAATTCAAAATGGATTAAATATGATTTCCCCCCCCCCCCCCTCACCCATAAACACAAAATACCCCATAATGACAAAGTGATCACATGGTCTTAGAAATCTTGCAAATGTATTGAAAATGATATACAGAAATATCTAATTTACATATATTCACACCCCAGAGTCAGTACTTTGTAGAAGCACCTTTGATGGTGATTACAGCTGAGTCTTTCTGGGTAAGTCTAAGAGCTTTACACACCTGGATTGTACAATATTTTCCCCTTATATATAAAAAAAAAAGTGAAGTTAATAAATCACGTTAACCACTATTATAGAACACGGAATGAGTCCATGCAACTTAATACGTGATTTGTTAAGCACATTTTTACTCCTGGATTTATTTAGGGGTTGAATACTAAACTCAAAATATTTAAGCTTTGAATTTTTTATTAATTTCATAAATGTTCTACAAACAAAATTCCACTGACATTATGGAGTATTGTGTCTAGATCAGTGACACAAAATATACATTTAATAAATATTTATTACAAGCTGTAACACAACAAAATGTGGAAAAAGTAAAGGGGTCTGAATACTTTGAGCAATTACGTTTAGCACTGAGTTTACCCGTCTAGCCGGCAGCCTTCAGAGACAATTGAGATAGACGCTATATCCCTGGGGATGACACACAAACTCCCACACCCTTTTCACGAATGCCTCTAAATCCCAAAGGGGAGAGTGGAGGGGAGTGAGGGAGAGTGGAGGGGAGTGAGGGAGAGGAGAGATATGCACCCAAGCAGCACAACACACTCAGTGTAGTGGGGTAGAGGAGTGTGGATGCCTTACTGCAGCCAGGCTGGTTCTCCATCTGTCAAAAGCACTGGTTCAGGTCATAGAGCTCCAAACTTTCAACCACTGTTATGTTTCTGCCCCCCCACCCCCCAGTTTCCTCTGCTCTCTTGAACGATCCAAGCCACCCAGGGAAACCAATACTTTCTGGTTCTTGACTGGTCTGGAAAGGCTAATCATCAACTAGCTAGCCCCCAAATGCTATGGTTGTGACAAACTGTTGACTGGGAAAGAAAAAGGCCCCATTCCAATACTTGTGAATTACATCCTTCCTTAATCCCCCTCTCCCTTCCTTGAGTAGTTACTGATCTAATTCTACTAGGTTAAAGCACAGGTTCCAATACATAGCTTTCACCAATCCAGATCAATATCAGACCAGTGATAATTCCAAATAAGGGATGAAGGAATGATGCAATCTGGAAGGATTTGAACAGGGCCAATGTATCGTGCTGCGGCCATTTATACCAATGAAGGGGGAAGGAAGGGGTGGATATTAGTATGGGGCCTGGAACTGGTCCAAGTCAGCCCGTGTGGTGTGTGTGCTGATTGATGAAATGAACTCGAGGTCGGGGAAATTGATTCTGGCTGAGCTCAAACTCCCGTCACCGGCTTAGCAGAATGGAAGAAGGATGGAGCGCGAGTCAGACTAGTGGCCCTCACTTTCTCACTTTCCACTTCCTTATTCCACACGCTTTTCCTCTCACCCCCTATCTTTGTTGACTCTGTCTTTTTTCTGCAACATGTTCAGTAGTGATATAGGAGAGGTTGCCGTCTTTCTGAGTTCTGTCTTTCATTTGGTCCTTCTCTATATGTACCCCTCTTTCTCTCCCTCTACAATATAGTATGGTAATAACATAAAATACACTGCATGAACATCTCATTCCAAAATAAGGGGCATTAATATGGAGTTGGTCCCCCCTTTGCTGCTATAACAGCCTCCACTCTTCTGGGAAGGCTTTCCACTAGATGTTGAAACATTGCTGCGGGGACTTGCTTCCATACAGCCACAGGAACATTAGTAAGGTCGGGAACTGATGTTGAACGATTAAACCTGGCTCGCAGTCTGCGTTCCAATTCATCCCAAAGGTATTCGATGGGGTTGAGGTCAGGGCTCTATGCAGCCAGTCAAGTTCTCCCACACCAATCTTGACAAACCATTTCTGTATGAACCTCGCTTTGTGCATGGGGGCATTGTCATGCTGAAACAGGAAAGGGCCTTCCCCAAACTGTTGCCACAAAGTTGGAAGCACAGAATCATCTAATTGTCTAGAATGACATTGTGTGTTGTAACATTAAGATTTCCCTTCACTGGAAATAAGGGGCCTAACCCGAACCATGAAAAACAGCCCCAGACAATTATTACTCCTCCACCAAACTTTACAGTTGGCACTATGCATTGGGGCAGGTAGCGTTCTTTTGGCAACCACCAAACCAAGATTCGTCTGGCGGACTGTCAGATGGTGAAGCATGATTCAACATTCCAGAGAACTTGTTTCCACTGCTCCAGAGTCCAATGGCAGTGAGCTTTACACCACCCCAGCCGACGCTTGGCATTACACATGGTGATCTTATGCTTGTGTGTGGCTGCACGGCCATGGAAACCCATTTCATGAAGTTCCCGATGAACAGTTATTGTGCTGACGTTGCTTCCAGAGGTAGTTTGGAACCCGGTAGTGAGGGTTGCAATCGAGGACAACACTCGGCGGCCCCATTCTGTGAGCTTGTGTGGCCTACCACTTCGCGGCTGAGCCGTTGTTGCTCCTAGACACTTCTACTTCACAATAACAGCACTTACAGTTGACCGGGGCAGCTTTAGCAGGGCAGACATTTGACGAACTGACTTGTTGGAAAGGTGGCATCCTACGACAGTGCCACGTTGAAAGTCACTACTACTATATCCGCAATCAACAGTTATACTAGTGAATGTGTGGGGCTATCAAACACACAATACATGAGATAAAAGTTAAGATCACAGTACAAAGACTAACAGGTAAACACACACTCAAGAAAGGTCATCCAAAGGTGAGTGTCAATGTGAACATTGTGTCTACCTTGTCAAATAATGTGCAAACAGCACCTCGTCACAAAGTCAACTATGACTCCAAGTCAAGGCTATTCACCCTGCAAATTAACTGAACACAGCAGGAAGACACTGCATGAGCAGTCCAAGGGTCTATAGGTAAATTAACTAAGAATTTACGACTCTGAGACAGAGGTACTTTTACGCTGAATGGCCATGATCTCATAGTATCCCTGTCGGACTCTGACCGTGAACAGACACGGCCCATATAACATAGCGAGGGTCGAGTCGGTAGACAGTAAACTGCAGGACAGAATGGTGGTTGGGGGGTTGGGTAGATGGGGAACGGTCTTTATGACTATGTGGTCATTCTAACATACCTCATCTTTTAACAAATTGGCCAGCAATAAAAATCGTAGAATCTCATGGACAAGGCAACGCTTCACTTCCGGCCCCCATATACGAGAAAGAAGGGGAGAAGGGGTTACGTTGAACAAGGGGTCAGTACCCAATATCCAAACAATATTCCCGGGATTTCTTGGTCTATGATCTTCACTCACGCACGCAAGATACAATTGTCATCTTTAATGGTGTAGGAAAGTTCTACCATGTGATAAATCCCTCCGCTCCACATACACTTAGCAGAGAATCGTCTCCCTTTGGAAATGTTATGTGTCGGCGGCCATTTTAAAGAGAAGGCGTTTGACCTTAGTTTGAAGCAAAGGGGATGTTATCACAGTAATTGGACAACCACGGTGTTAAAGCCACTAAACCAGAGAGTATTTAATACACCAAAGAGGATAGAAAGCTGGGAGCCATTTTGATTATGTTTGTTTGACATAAAAGAGCAGAAGCCTTTTATGTATCTGATAGGGACATCATCCTTTAGGGTGAAAACAGAGGCTGGGGGTTTCACTGAATGATTGTAGTAAATCAAGGTAACAAATCATTGTAAAAAGGGATCAAAGAGGACCTACTGACAATACCCATGATGCTCTACACTATATTGATGTAGTCTGCAAAGGCAATTGTTCACAAACTACTGACGAGAGAGTAAATTAATATTAAGCTTTCAATGATACGTTTTGCTTAAATTGGGATCCAATATTCCCAACCCTTTCCAGTAAGACGTCTCCACAATGTGACATGTTGAATTACGGTATCTATAAATATTGGCCTACTACAGACAACCTTGAATCTCTTTCTAAGGTGTTATTCCGTAATGGTCCCGCATAGACCCGGCGGCATGCGAATGGTGCAGTCATCCGCTCCACATAAAACAAGATGGACTCCCTAAATCAAGATGGTGAACCGGGCTCGTCTCATCTCCATTAGAGAGCAAACACCAGCTCCGTTCTCCCAATCGCCCATTAGTGTGGGGGCTAACGAGCAGTTGGGGGTGCATACCTGATCACCAATCTCAATAACATCCGCGCCCTCCGACGTGCACTGGCAGTCAATTCACCCAAGCCCATCCTCGCACTGCTATAATCTGTTTGTTTGATTTTTTTAAAAGTTATTTCTCACCATGAGAAGTCTGGCTGAGCGTTTAACATAATGTCTTTACCTTATTGAAAACGATCATTGCGCATGGTGTGCTCAGCCTGGGTCCAAAACAGAGGTGGTCTGTGTGTGTGTGTCTGTATCTGTATCTGTGTGTGTGTCTGTATCTGTGTCTGTGTCTGTGTCTGTGTCTGTGTGTGTGTGTGTGTGTGTGTGTGTGTGTGTGTGTGTGTGTGTGTACATCTCTGTCTGTGCAGGCAGGTGCTGCAGAGAGAAGCATCTACCTTGGGTTCTTTTGTATGCCTTCACTATACCCCTTATGATGACTACCAGGGGTTCTGGTTGGAGAAAACACTGCCCAATTTCCTTAATCAATCAAAGTCCCTCAAAGCCATAGCGCCGCGCAATCAAAGTCTGTGTATACGGAAGACTGGTAGATGTTGTTCCATTATTCCAGTTCGTCGAGCAAGATTCCTTCCCCTTTCGTTTAACACGGTCAGGTGCACGTCGACGCCATGTACACGGTTCAACAGTGTGCACACACACACACACAAACATGTAGATACCAGTGTGCACATAAACATGTGTATACACACACACACACACACACACCGACCGACTGACAGTATCATCGATAAAGAATGTATTTCCTAGTCAGTGCATGTAAAACAATAAGCAAACGTCAACTGGTACAAATGCGTACACACACACTTATACATACGCCATACGCTGTGTCACACACGCACACACACACACACTTCATCCGGTGGAAAACGCACAATAAACCCGCCACTACATATTGAAGTGACTTCAGACACAACTCCGAGGATTTGAAACAACCAATGCACGTCGCCTGACAGATGTGACGCCACCGCAGATACGGAGAACATCTGGAAGCTATAGGAACATCTGTGGTGGGGAAGCGGGCGGGCGTGCCAACTCGTCCGGCAGCTCTTTTCAAGGCAGACCCGATATTTATGTCATTTTACTGACAAGCCTGGATATCAACTCCACACTGGAGCTCAAGAAATGGCGGCAGAGTCCCTACAAATTGGGACACACATGCATAATGCATCAGGAAGAGTCATAACCCCCCCTATATGAGTCTTGCCTGTCAGGGGAGTTCTGGTGGAGGGTGGGTTTTGACTCCAGGTTTATTGAGGTCACTTTCGGCTGTTGACCGTGGAGTCAACTAACTTGATGGTAGCTTTGAGCGACTGCATAGCCAGTGAAGGTTATTGCAATGTACTAATCGTTTCACAGCTGTGAGTATATGCTACCGTTACATCATCATGTGATCGTCGGCGCACATCTCTGGTGATGTCAGCAAGTATATTGCCGTAGACGACTACAGATGATTAAAGACGGTTCATTTTATATCCTCTGAGAGGCTTTTCAAAATAAAGAAAAAACTCAAATGTGTTGTGTAGATGTCATTGGTATCGCCAGCAGAGAAACCATGCTTGACATTTCCTTCGAGCAAAAACATGATATCTTGTTTAACATGCATATCCAGAGCATAACCTATCCAACCTTGACCAACCAATGTGCATGTGAAATCCATGAGCAACCAATGTTCATGTGAAATTCATGAGCAACCAATGTTCATGTGAAATCCATGAGCAACCAATGTTCATGTGAAATCCATGAGCAACCATAGTGCATGTGAAATCCATGAGCAACCAATGTTCATGTGAAATCCATGAGCAACCAATGTTCATGTGAAATCCATGAGCAACCAATGTGCATGTGAAATCCATGAGCAACCAATGTGCATGTGAAATCCATGAGCAACCAATGTTCATGTGAAATCCATGAGCAACCAATGTTCATGTGAAATCCATGAGCAACCAATGTGCATGTGAAATCCATGAGCAACCAATGTGCATGTGAAATCCATGAGCAACCAATGTGCATGTGAAATCCATGAGCAACCAATGTTCATGTGAAATCCATGAGCAACCAATGTTCATGTGAAATCCATGAGCAACCAATGTGCATGTGAAATCCATGAGCAACCAATGTTCATGTGAAATCCATGAGCAACCAATGTGCATGTGAAATCCATGAGCAACCAATGTTCATGTGAAATCCATGAGCAACCAATGTTCATGTGAAATCCATGAGCAACCAATGTTCATGTGAAATCCATGAGCAACCAATGTTCATGTGAAATCCATGAGCAACCAATGTTCATGTGAAATCCATGAGCAACCAATGTTCATGTGAAATCCATGAGCAACCAACGTTATTAGCACATCATATGCATTACATATGTATAGTTTCTTCTTTCAAAAGCCATCACAACACCAACACAGGGGTATGAAAACAGCATTAAGAGGCAAAGCATGCTGGGAAGGAGTGTTTAATTGGTTGCAGGGCTGGGGGTTGCCGTTAGAATTAGGGCATCAGGATGTGGGTAAGAAAGTGAGGACCCCAAAATTTGACCTGTGGATCAAAAACGTTAACTAGCCATAGTCGCATCCCGACCAAAACATAGCCTAACTAAGTGTTATACATGGCTCCAATTTTTTTAATACAATTTTACAAGGTCAGAGTTTACTTAGCAGACCCAACATTGAGCAACACATGCCTCCACAGGCAGGAATATCACGAGCACAAAGCATGACGTTAGGGTGCGGCAACCAGTCACAATCATGCTTACACCAAAACAGAAACATTTCAATGGGTTGGGTAGGAGGATGCTGGGTGAAAGGCAAGAGTCAAAATACCTGCACGTAAATCCTACACGAGCGCTCTCTTTTCTGCAGCTGCAAACCACCAAAACATGTTACAGTTAGCAAAAGGTAGACACATACAAGTTCTATTAGCATGGTTTTCAGTGTGGATGGAGAGAAAAGAAATGTATAATTTGTATTTGTTTATTTGATTTGTTTATATGGATCCCCATTAGCTTTTGCAGAGGCAGCAGCTATTCTTCCTGGGGTCCACAAAAAACACAAAACATGACAACTAACAAAACACTGATGCACGAGGACATTCACATTAAATGCACAACAATACACAAACACCACAACAAATATAATAATACAAACAACTAAAACAAATAAGGTCATTTTGCTGTTTGCTTGAGTAATTGAAGACGGGAGTTGCATTGCCTGGTTAAAGGTTAAATAAAATAAACCTAAATATGTGATCATGTCTCTGTATGATACTCTGCGTTGCCATGAATTTGTTTTGGACTTGGGGACTGTGAAGAGACCCCTGGTGGCATGTCTTGTGGGTTATGTATGGGTGTCTGAGCTGAATGTCATTTGATTACGCAGACAATCTGGCATTTTATTACTGTAATACCCCTCATAAAAACTAGAAGAGAAGCAGTGCATCTCGCGTCAGCCCTCAAACAGGAAAGACGGGCATGTATTTTGTTGATGTTAGTTGTGTATGTGCAGTTCAGGCCATGCTGCTCTGTTTTGAGCCAGCTACAGCTTTGCTAGGTCTTCTTTGTTGCACTTGACCATGTTACCGGACAGTAATCAAGATGGTCCAAGCCCGAACAACTAGTACCAGTTGATTTGAGTAAAAAAAAAAAAAACCTGAACAAAATGTCACCTCTCGACTTTGGCTAATTAAGACTTTCTCATTTTATGTAAACTGTGTGAAAAAAACGGCATGCACATTAATTATTCCCTCTCATAGAAAACATCACAAAGAATCAGTCTTAATTAGCACTGAAACGAGACACACGGTCCAAGTGGGGATTGGGGCTGAGACGTAGCTCCGCTTTCAAGTTGGAGTTTCAAGGTTACCACTTGTTCCTGCGAGTAAGTGGAGAGAAAGGAACTAAAGAGGAACTATTTAACCTGGAGACCTCGTCACTGCAGGAGTAGGGCTAAACCTGAAATGTGGCATACCTGGGACTGATGTTAGCGGGTCAATCCAGTAGGTTGAGATTTCAAAGTAGCACTGGAGAACTAACAGCTGGCTAGGCTACATAACCACTCACGTGTCCCCAATAGGAATTATACAATCTGAAATAAAGTTAGCTACTTGCCTGGAGTAGGAGAACACTAGATATATACAGAGACCTATTCTGTTAGCCTAGCACGTAACACTGGGCTGGGAACAGAATACATAAACAGAGGCCTATTCTGTTAGCCTAGCCTAGCACGTAACACTGGGCTGGGAACAAAATACATAAACAGAGGCCTATTCTGTTAGCCTAGCCTAGCGCGTAACACTGGGCTGGGAACAGAATACATAAACAGAGACCTATTCTGTTAGCCTAGCCTAGCGCATAACACTGTGCTGGGAACAGAATACATAAACAGAGGCCTATTCTGTTAGCCTAGCACGTAACACTGGGCTGGGAACAGATATATAAACAGAGGCCTATTCTGTTAGCCTAGCGCGTAACACTGGGCTGGGAACAGAATACATAAACAGAGGCCTATTCTGTTAGCCTAGCCTAGCACGTAACACTGGGCTGGGAACAGAATATATAAACAGAGGCCTATTCTGTTAGCCTAGCGCGTAACACTGGGCTGGGAACAGAGTACATAAACAGAGGCCTATTCTGTTAGCCTAGCCTAGCGTGTAACACTGGGCTGGGAACAGAATACATAAACAGAGGCCTATTCTGATAGGCTATCCTAGCGCGTAACACTGTGCTGGGAACAGAATACATAAACAGAGGCCTATTCTGTTAGCCTAGCACGTAACACTGGGCTGGGAACAGATATATAAACAGAGGCCTATTCTGTTAGCCTAGCGCGTAACACTGGGCTGGGAACAGAATACATAAACAGAGGCCTATTCTGTTAGCCTAGCCTAGCGTGTAACACTGGGCTGGGAACAGAATACATAAACAGAGGCCTATTCTGATAGGCTATCCTAGCGCGTAACACTGGGCTGGGAACAGAATACATAAACAGAGGCCTATTCTGTTAGCCTAGCCTAGCGCATAGCTTTGAAGAAATGCTAATGCACTTTCCTGGAAGTGGTCTTGTTAGCGCCTTCCACATGGCCCTTCGGTCATGAAAGTGGTACGTATCATGGCGTTTACCAACTCAATCGGCTCTTTGTCTGCCGGCAGAGAGACTTTGTGCTTGCTATCAAAGGAATCTTTCATTCCGTTAGCTCTTAGCAGATTGTGTCAAAATGATTGAGCTCCGAGGTAAACACACACGGGCGCGAGACAGAGAAATGGGAGGCGGGAGGGAGCATGGCGCTAGGGGCTGCTACAGTAAGTCACCATGGATTAAAGGGGAAAGGATGGAGGACAGAGCAGAGAGGACAACCTTGAATAGTACAGAGAGAGCACGAGGGGAGAATTTAGCAGTTCCTTGATGTACTAGATAGTTAGAGTATTTATCAGAGATAAATGTAGCATTCATTTCCCATTTGAGCTGCACTGCTTTTTCTAGAGTATCTTTTTAGGGATATCGTCATAAAGAGAAGACGCAAGTCTAGGCTATTGTTTGTTTTGAAATATATTCACAGTACATTGGCTTCAGTTTCAGGATAATGTGATGACAACAAATGAAAAGGTTACTCTCCTCTAAAGCGTTACTTGAATTTGACCTGTTCTTCATTTTTTTCTTCTCAAAATGGCTACCTCGTAAAAGCCATGGATGAAGTGACCACAAGTGCAAGACGTCAGGTTTTTCTCCTCAGCCCGTTGGCTATCATTATCGTCCTGCTCTCCAATGGAGGGAACAACACTAAAACCTCAAAGGGGACATCTGGCTGCATGCGGCAATGAAATTAAGTCGGTGAAGAAAAGCTATTGGGAAACAGGTGTTTGTGTCACACTACAAGTGAAGCTGCTCAAACAAATTAACGGCTGACATTTTGAATTTTACCGATGTTTGCTTTTCTGTTGGTTGCTTCGAGAGACATAATGTATTATTTTTATCTTACCTTGCCCGAGTGGCCCTAGGTGTACCCAACTGTGAATTCGGGAATAATTGCATTAGTTTGAGGCTCCAAAAATCTCCTACACTCCTGGGTCTAGGAAACAGCAATATCTAATACATATTGTCTTCTCTGTCTAGAAGGAAACAAGCGGCATTAGCACCATTTCAGACGTGCCTGGCATATCCGTACAACCTCGTCATTTTTTTTAAATAAAAAAATGAACAAAATCTGCCTAGTTTGGAATAATCCTATCTATGCGTCTGCTGGTATAATTAGTGATTACCACAACCCGACTTTGGTGTTGTAAAGCAGTACAGCCCCTAACCCCCATGTTGGCTGGCTGTTATTGTTTTTCCTTGAGCAGCAGCACACCGCTACATGTGAGAAATAATGCAGGTTATCGGTATGGGGCCGGAGCGCAGATCATTAAAACAATGCCTACTGTTCAGGTTTGCCTGGTGTGAAGGCCTTGTCAGGCTGGTGGGAAAATACAAGTTTCAGAGGAAGGAAACACATGCTAACTACAGGTTGAGAAAGTTGAGTGAAGTCAGTTCTTTCTTCCACCTATGAATATATTCCCGTGTATATCCTCCTTTCTTCATCTTGTGTCCTTGGTGACCACTGATCTGAGCAATCTGGAAAACCAAGGCAGGAGGTTGGAAAGCTCACTGGTTATGTTGCTCTCACCCGTCAAGATCAGTAGTCACCTAGGGAAGGAGACGAGGAGAGGAAATCAGTAATGAGTGTTGGCACACAGCCATTGCTTTTCCCCAGACACATACCTTGTTGAGGCTGCGGGCTGCGCTATCTTTGCCTCCAGGGGTAAGGTTCCTAAGCTGCACGTCGAGTAGGTCCACAAGCTGACCCATGGCCTTGACTGTGTAGGTGATGTCCCCCGCCTGAAGGTTACTCTTGGTTTGCTCCGACAGCTCCCTGGCAATGATGGCTGCAGTCTCTCCGGCTTTGAGCTGGCAAAACCACAACATACACACAAATGAACCATGCATGATTGCATACAGATACTCATTGACACGCACATAGTATGCAATTAACAACTGACCATCATGCTATGTGGCTATAGTAGGACCAGAAAAGGACTGGCCATAGGGCAGATCAGGCAAATACCAGATGGGCTGGTCAAACTTGAAAAAAATTGTCCAGTGTGTTATTGTGTTATATGATTGGTTCCTTGATATCCCATCCAATGTTACTGAATGACCAGTGTATACTCTCTCTCATTCTACTTAAAGTAGCTAGAATCAAATCAAATCAATTCCAGTCATACACTATTATATCAGGGGGAAAAAAACTACAGTCATCCGTCTCCCTTTATCCAAACACATACTCCGCCTTGAACTAATTATTTTCAGCATATACATTTCAACCATGACAAATGGCTTTATACAAACTGTTAGAAAATAATGTTGTTTAGCGTGCATAGATTTTCTGATTAAACCACTAGCGCCTGGAACTGTATAGGTGAATGCACACCGGGACAACAGAGTATCAACAGACTTCTCCCCTGATAGTCTATCAGCAGCATGAAACTAACGGTTGCTAGGTACAGTATAGGGGCAGAACATGTCACACACAGAGGATGATGCCTGTTTGAAATTAATTTTGTCTGACTTGCTGTGACGTGCTCGCTCTCTCTCTCGCGCTCTCATGCCTCTCTCTCGCGCGCTTGCTCTCTCATGCCTCTCTCTCGCTCCCATGCCTCTCTCTCTCGCTCTCGCTCTCATGCCTGTCTCTCATGCCTGTCTCTCTCGCTCTCATGCCTGTCTCTCTCGCTCTCATGCCTCTCTCTCTCATGCCTCTCTCTCTCTCTCTCATGTCTCTCTCTCTCTCATGCCTCTCTCTCATGCCTCTCTCTCATGCCTCTCTCTCATGCCTCTCTCGTTCTCTGTCTCGCTCTCTGTCTCGCTCTCTGTCTCGCTCTCTGTCTCGCTCTCTGTCTCGCTCTCGTGCCTCTCTCTCTCGCTCTCATGCCTCTCTCTCTCGCTCTCATGCCTCTCTCTCTCGCTCTCGTGCCTCTCTCTCTCGCTCTCATGCCTCTCTCTCGCGCCTCTCATGCCTCTATCTCGCGCCTCTCACGCCTCTCACACCTCTCACGCCTCTCACGCCTCTCACGCCTCTCACGCCTCTCACGCGTCTCACGCGTCTCATGCGTCTCATGCGTCTCTCTTTTTCTCATGCCTCTCACGCCTCTCTTTTTCTCATGCATCTCTCTCTCTCGCTCTCATGCCTCTCCCTCTCGCTCTCATGCCTCTCCCTCTCGCTCTCATGCCTCTCCCTCTCGCTCTCATGCCTCTCTCTCTCGCGCCTCTCATGCCTCTCTCTCTCTCTCTCTCTCTCTCTCTCTCTCTCTCTCTCTCTCTCTCTCTCTCTCTCTCTCTCTCTCTCTCTCTCTCTCTCGAGCCTCTCATGCCTCTCTCTCTCGAGCCTCTCATGCCTCTCTCTCTCGCGCCTCTCATGCCTCTCTCTCTCGCGCTTCTCATGCCTCTCTCTCTCGCGCCTCTCATGCCTCTCTCTCTCGCGCCTCTCATGCCTCTCTCTCTCGCGCCTCTCTCGCGCTTCTCAAGCCTCTCTCTCACGCCTCTCAAGCCTCTCTCTCACGCCTCTCTCACGCCTCTCTCGCGCCTCTAATGCCTCTCATGCCTCTCTCTCGCTCTCATGCCTCTCTCTCTCTCTCTCATGCCGCTCTCTCTCTCTCTCTCATGCCGCTCTCTCTCTCTCTCGCATGCCTCTCTCTCTCGCTCTCATGCCTCTCTCTCTCTCTCATGCCGCTCTCTCTCTCTCTCTCATGCCTCTCTCTCTCTCTTTCTCTCTCATGCCTCTCTCTCTCGATCTCATGCCACTCTCTCTTGCTCTCTCGCCTCTCTCTCATGCCTCTCTTTCTTGCTCTCTCGCCTCTCTCTCTCGCTCTCATGCCTCTCTCTCTCATGCCTCTCTCTCTCTCATGCCTCTCGCCCTCATGCCTCTCTCTCTCTCTCTCTTGCTCTCATTTCTCTCTCTCTCTTGCTCTCATTTCTCTCGCCTCTCTCTCATGCCTCTCTTTCTTGCTCTCTCACCTCTCTCTCTCTCTCTCTCTCTCTCATGCCTCTCTCTCGCTCATGCCGCTCTCTCTCTCATGCCGCTCTCTCTCTCTCTCTCTCATGCCGCTCTCTCGCGCTCTCTCGTCGCTCTCTCGTCGCTCTCTCGCGCTCTCATGCCTCTCTCTCGCGCTCTCATGCCTCTCTCTCGCGCTCTCATGCCTCTCTCTCGCGCTCTCATGCCTCTCTCTCGCTCTCTCATGCCTCTCTCTCGCGTCTCATGCCTCTCTCTCGCGCTCTCATGCCTCTCTCTCGCTCTCTCATGCCTCTCTCTCTCGCTCTCATGCCTCTCTCTCTCTCTCTCTCATGCCTCTCTCGCTCTCATGCCTCTCTCGCTCTCATGCCTCTCTCGCTCTCATGCCTCTCTCGCTCTCATGCCTCTCTCGCTCTCATGCCTCTCTCGCTCTCATGCCTCTCTCGCTCTCATGCCTCTCTCGCT